>NW_025845332.1:115508-140007 GCF_002878395.1 Capsicum annuum | reverse complement strand
CATCCAAATGTGAGATGATAAAACTTAAAGAACAATTGAAATTGCCATAGTTTAATATTCATTAGTTGGTATTTTTGTTGATGATTCTCTCCAAAATCATTTACTAATCTTTCACATTTGTTTTCGCATGTGATACCCCAATGAGTCCAAACGGACTTCCCTCTTGCATATCCATGGAGTCAAATTCCATGCCAAAGGTTTCAAAATAAACCAAAGGACAAGAAATACGGTTGTATACACTGATATACAGCAGTATACGTGAGATATACAGTGTAAACCGAGGAGGTGAAGTTGGGCTATGTGTGGAGGACTGGAAAACGTGCACATGTGACTGATATACAGTCTAATATACAAAAAAGCTGGGAAAAAATAGTTGCTGTATACAGCTGATATACATGAGAAAATGGATTGAAAATCCATTCAGTTTAGGCTCAAGAGCTGGGCAGCCCAGTACTGGTCCAAAAGGGCCCAATTTTTACTCTTTCTTTATTTTTAGTATTTTTTATTCTTACTTATTTGTATTTATTTGAACAATAACTAATTAATTTTGATGAATCCCCTAAGTCATTATCATTTTATTTTATCACGGTTTTTATTTAATTCATAATTTCCTCACCTAATTTATCTTGTCTAAATAAATTAGAATGGTCCTTTCGATTTTTTCTTCTAAAACTAATCTTAAAAGAAGGAAAAAAAATTTTGTCAAGCATTTTATTTATTTATTTTAAATGGCATTTGTCTTGTTCACGTGACGAATAGCCTACTTGGGTTTAAGCAATTTTCTCCAAATCAAAGAAATTAATTTTCTTGTGATTTTTAACTTTCCACAATCGATAAAATACTTTTAACACGATATTCCCTTAACATTCTCCAAATGTGTTATTTATAGCAAAATTACTTTTTTATATATATAATAATGATAATAACAATAAAAGATAATTATGTAATCTCTATTTTTTAATCATAAAAACGTAAACTTAGTTCCTTCTTAAATCTAAGTGTGCCATTTAGTTTAAATATATCTCTTTAATTGAAGTAGAGTATTTCGTAATTTTTTCTTAGAAATAATTATGAAATAAGTAGAATTTTCTCAAGTAGTACATTTTGTAATTTTTTTTCCTTAAAAAATTAAACATGAATGAAGCGGAGTATTTCCTAATTTTTTGTTCTTCTTTCTCAAAATTAATACTAGTTTAAGTAGAATATCGTTTGGATAAACAAATGTCAAATTTTAAATATGTAAACAAACAATTTTATACAAGTAATCTTTTACGAAGTTAGTCATCATTTTTTTAAGTTAGTCAAAAATGATCTTTTGGTGAACCGTTCTAAACGGACGCTCCTAAGTGTCTTAAAAACCTTCTTAGGGCGTTAATTGAATCCTTACTCAGTTTCTCTTATTTCAAAGATTTATTTCTATCTTTGAATCTTTGAAATTTCCTAAGTTTTTTTCTTGATATTTTTCTATAAAAATCAAGTGGTGACACTGTGAAAAAATTATTTTAAAATTTTCTTGAATTTTGAAATAGTTTGAAAAGGTCAAAACCATTTTCTTAAGAATGAAATCCAAAAAAGAATAAAACAGTCAATACTTAAAATGTATTGGTATATAGAACGGCCAAAGAAAATAATTTTCAAAATATCATAATAGTAAAAACATCACAAAAATCATAACATGGGATCATATGACATTAAAACAGTTTGAAAACATATAATTCAACTCAAAAGTGCTTTGTAAGCAACATCATGATATTCTTTAGTTTTGATCTAGGCAACGTACTCGAAATTGTCTGAAAAACCCTATGGGCTATGCAGGATCCAACATTGACTCATCGGTTGAGGTTGGATGCAAATCTTGAAATTCATGCTCTTGATGTAAGTGAGAATCTCAAAGTTTCAACACTTAAAAGAGATTAAAATTTATAAGCTTAACCCCCATAAGATTTAGGTCATTCTACGTACCTCTAATGGAGAGAAATTGAATCAAAGTTTACACTTGGTGCTTGGAATCCTCAAACCCTAGGTGATTTTCTCCTCTCTTGTTGTTAGAATGATGATTAGGGGATTACTGAGGTGTAAAAACATTTTAAGGCCATAAACTCCTACATAAGGGATTGGGAATGACTTAGGGATGTGAAAAGACCCTTATGCCCTTAAAATATAAAAAAAGGGAACTTCAACATATTGGGAGGGGGTTCGCGGCGTGACCCCCACTGCGAACCAGCGATGCGACCCCTGGGGTGAATGTAACACCCCGAGTTTTTTGAATCAGAATGCTACATAGTGCTAATGACCATGAAGGACCACAAACTAACCCATGACTGATATCTATACCTGTACACTACATAATATAACATAAAAATACGGAAATATGTATTGAATGGCCATAAGGTTCAAATCTGAATAAACCTGATAAGACAATATCTGAAAACGGTATAACAATACCAAAACAAATCTGAAATAACTGTCTAACATGCTATAGTCTGGAAAGCCTCTAAATTGTCAGAATAAGGAGTTGATATGACATGTCCCCAACTAACTCCATCTAACAACTGAACTAAAATAGTAAATGAAGCAATAATCATATCGTCCTCAAATGAGAAGGACTCACCGCAAAATCTGAATACTGAAATGCTACTGCTGATCTGGAGTTCGTGCCTCTGAACCTATGGTGTAATATAAGAGAAAGCACTATAGCGCAAATGCGTTAGTACGTCTGAAAGTACTGAGTATACGAGTAAAGTATGCTAAATGCAAAGGGTTATATGCATAAACAATACTGACTGATATGAACATGAGAATACATACATGCATACGTAACTGTAACTGAACTCGTGGAGATACTGACTACTGAGTCTAAATACTGACAACATGAGTGTACTGATACTGAGATACTGGATGATTGAGTTTACTAATATTGATATGTAAATCACTAATAAGTGATGGATTTGATATTGTATTACTGGATACTAAGAGACTGATATTACATTACTGATAAATGAATGATTGTTTCTAACAGTTTGGATTATAAAGAACTGGTCTGATTGACTGTATCTGACAGTCCTGAAACTGAGTACTGATAGCATGAGTGACTATATCTGATAGCCTTGATACTAATTACAGATAACATGAGTGACTGTATCAGACAGTCCTGAATCTGATGGAACTATCTGAGTTCTGTACTATATATGAGTTGACAGTATTTGACAGTCCAGATATACTGAAATCTGAAGAACTATCTAAGTTCTTTTACTGAGATTGAGACTGAAACTGTGGGAGGTAGTTTTTTAACTGATATGCCCCAATAATGCATATAGCTAAGTTGGGGTTAAATCTCTGCCCCGACTGAAGGGCTGTCAATACCGCACCACTGGTAAGGACAGTTATGAGTGACCCTTATCTGGCAGGTACTCAAATGAGAGTGGTTGGAAACCTAAACTGATAGGTTAAGACACCTTATCAACCCTAGTCTAATAGGTTAAGATTTCTAGACTACGCTGGTTACGTAGTTCTGGAACACAAGGATGGCTGCTAAGAATCACACCCTAAATTGGCAGGTGAGTTCCCATCCTTGGATTTACTCGGTGCTAAGTTCTACTCCTATCTGAAGAGACTGAACATGATTTAACTGATTGTACATGGACTAAGTAACTGACTTTCGTTGACTGACGAAATAACACTACTATCTGAGATTTTGCTGAGATCATGAGATTTCGGAGGTTTCCTGAGTCACATGACTCACTGAGTTCTATAGATCATGGCTTGAATTAGATTATCGGTATAACGTGACTTGGATCTAGGCTCAAAAATATATTTTTCAAGTACGAATACCCCCAGGACTAGATGGAAGGTAAATAACACACATGACATGACTTGATCACAAGATTGGAGTTCACAATTCATAATATCATAAGTAGGGGATAATATACCACATGTAGTTTTCAACTTCTTGTGCATGGTAGGGAGTGAATGGGATATATATCATGTACATATTGTATCACTTCATTATCATAAATGCTTCATACCACAACAATAGCAACAAAACAATGGCATGGAATTCATATTGAATTCTATAATTAACATGGACTTGTCATGTAGATAATATGGTACCATGTAAACATGAAATTTCTAGAATTCTAAGCATTTTGTCAAAAACCTTGCATGCATTGTTAAGGCATAGGTGTGTTCATGAATTTCACCATATTAAACTACCCAAATTCATGGGTTCCAACTACATGATCAAAACCTTCATAAAAATTCATCAAATCACTACTCTATAGCATAACCACAACCACCAGCATGAATACAATCATATCACCACAAAACATTCATGATTTAGTATTTAAAGATTGATTCTTGAACTCCACAGATGAAAGAAATCTGTGGATGAACACTACGCATACCTGACTCAAGGTTCTTGATGTTTTTGAACTTGAAGGATTTGAAATCCTTTGATTTTTAAAGAAGATTGGGTCTTTTTCTTGAAGATTAAATTTAGAGAGAAACCCTAGTTTTTGTTTGTGAAATAATAATGAGCAAAATGGCTGAATTCGGACTCATCTAGATATATATAGGCGAGTGGTAAGTGACCAAAATACCCCTGTTAAAATGGCCTGGAAATAAACTGAACGTGGCGTATGACGACCCGACTGACGGTCCATCAGGAACTTGATGGTCCATCATTTCAATCATCATACGTGGACCAGAAAAGGGGTTCACTGGATAAGAGTTGACGGCCTGGATGATGGTTCGTAAAAAAATCTGACGGTCTATCAACTCGTCCATCAATCCTTATCCAGAACGTGGCCTTACTACCTTGGTTGTGATGGTCAAAGTGCCGGTCCGTCACTTGTTTGGCGGTCCATCAACTTGGATGTCGCACCTGGGCATTTCGATCAGTTCTGAGTAAAACATCTATAACTTCCTCGTCTGGTGTCGGAATTGGACAAAAGTGATATCGTTAGAAAGCTAACTCAAGTTCCCATGTGATAGATATAGAAATCTTAAAAATACCACGGGTACAAAAATAGATTTGTATTTCAAAGCAATTATTAACATTCTTAAGATGATTTCAAGGTAGAAATAAGCACGCCCCTTGAGAACATTCATCTTCGAATGAGACTGGCTGAGATGAGAGAAAATACAACTGATGTGAATATAGAGTATGAACGACTGATCATGATTTCATGGCAGACATGATTGATAAGATGAACATATCATACTGAACATGCATATCTGATGCATGCGTAACTGATTCATAAGTACATAAGGGAGAGTACTGATAAGATAAGCTAATCACGCATATCTGATGCGTGAATATATGAATGAACTGGCTTATGATCATGCAAATAATATGCAATGGTAAAGATACCAAGTTTGAACTGGGAGCTGAGCATGGAACTGAATACCAAGTTTGTACTAAAATTTGAACATCAGAATGAGTAAGCTCAAAGAAGCTGCTACCATAAACTGAAAATACCGATGAGTCTGAGATTGATTACTCAATATGCATGAGCGGAAATATAAGAACATAACTGAGTCTGGAACATGATACATGAACTGAACTAAGTCTGTAATGCGTGACATGGACAGAGTATCGTATCGTGGCTACACTGAGCCATTGAGTACATGGCTTACTGCTGAGTTTTGAAGCTAGAGGGTCAGCTTATAAGTAACACTTTCTCCAAGATAGATTCATCAAACAAAATGACATATTTAAATCAAGGAAGTTTAGGGGCTATACTATATCTCCCCCTTGGGACACTATGTCCCTTGAAGGATGCTGGACTGACCTTGCTGAGATATTGAGGAAGTTGAGGTGATGCATAAGGCACCTAGGTACAAAATCATGATTGATTATCTGAGATCTAAAACTAAAGCGTGATACACGAATGCATAGACATACTGACTTATCTGATTAACTAAGTAACTGGTAACAAAATGCTAGGAATGCAAGACTGAATTGTACTTAATCTAAGTAGCTAGGCTGAGGCCATAAAGTATTATGCATACGAGAAGGGACTGACTGAGTAACATGGGGTAGCTGATCATGGATTTTATGAAATCTATATTGTCTGAAAATACAGGACCAAGCATATTACATGATTTGAAACATTCCATAGACTGAGGTATTGGAATACCTATAACTGAGTAGCTGATAACTGTATGCTATGGTCAAGCAAGTCTAAAACTGAACTAAATTTCTGAGCTGAATATAGATCTGAAGATGACACTATAACTTAAGACTGTAACTGGGATCCATACTAAAACTAAATGCTGGGTCCCGATAACTGAATACTGAAACTGAGGTTTTGACTAATACTGAAGTGCTTAATTCTGAGATTGAGCACTAATTACTGAGTGTTGAGTACTGAAACTGTAACTGAGATGGAAACTGAGTTATGATATTAGCACCATGAACGCTGACATAAGTCAAGGATCTAAATATACATTTACACTCTGAATTTTTTCCCCAATTTCTAAGTACTACCTCTTGCTAGCCCTTTGCTTGCATACTAATAGGATATTCAAGCCTATCTTTGTATCTACACCCTCGTATAAAACATGCATGCATTAATTTGCTCTGAACATGAAACATTGAATCTCTCCCATCTAAGTAATTTCTCAACACTATACTATTTTCATAAAAAGAGCTCATGAAGGGTTAAACCAAGAGAACCAGAAACATGAATGGATATTGACTGAATTTGACACATGACTGAAACCTGAGGAATATAATATCAGCAACATGGATTTACCAAAAAGGTCTGAACTGAGTATATACATGACATAGTTTAAGTTTATCTGATCAGTGGGGGCATAGCATGAGTCATGGAAACTGAGTATACTGGGGGACATGATACGTGTACATGAGTCATGAGCTGCATGACATGAGTCTGGAATTTTTGAGTTCATGGAACATGATTTGTAATATTGAGTGAGCTAGAACTGAACTTCCTATACTGGGAACTGAAAGTGCACACGATTCTATGGAATATGTGTGAATATAAGTTGTATTCATGGAACTGAGATATGAAGCATGCATAGGCATCATGCTGACTGGAGTGCGAAACTTTACACTGAGATAAGGATAGGTCGGGAATCGTCTTCCTTAACTATTTTTTTGTACATACTGGCACTACTACTGGAATTTTGAGAGCCTGACTTGGGTACTTGATCTACTATCTCCCCCTTGGCTTTAAGCCATCATCATAAGTCTGTGAACACTAAACTAATCTCTGAACTGCACTAAAATCATCATCACATACTTACACTCTGATCAACACATGCTCGCCTTACTAAACACATCATCTACCTCTATTTCCTCACATAATACTAATATCACATTCACACCTTTATGCTTAATTTTAAGTCAATAAACTTAAATTTCTAACTCATACTGTTTATAGCACAACTATGCCTATTAATACATAATCTATTCAATCTGGATATCGTATGCCAACTTGTCTACTACTAAACTCCTAGGTTCATGCTTCTAACTCTGGGTCACATACTATTATAGGATTTTGTGAAAGGATCTGATGGCATATCTAAATTTGGGTTCGAGAATGAGTTCTCATGATCATGAATGAGATCCATAAAACTTTGGAACATAACTTAACTGAGGGGATACTGTTTGAGAAAACCCTATCTTTAAGACTTGAACATCACTGTTTTTGTTACCTTGAAAATAAGGTGGAATCAACATGAGCGAAGCATGATAAGAATCTACATGAGTTTCTTAGAGAACCTTGCTATAGCATAATCTGATGGCATATCTAAATCTGGGTTAGAGAATGAGTTCTTTTGATCATGAATGAGATCCATACAACTTTAGAACATAACTTAACTAATGGGATACTGTCTGAGAAAACCCTATTTTTAGGTCTTGAGCATCACTATTTCTGTTACCTTGAAAGTAAGGTTAAATTAACATATGTGAAGCATGATGAGAATCTGCATGAGTTTCTTAGAGAACCTTGCTATAGAATGATCTGAGACATGAAAGAAGGGACACTGTTCCTAAAACATCTCATAGCCTATTGCAAATAAGTGTGGTTCACAACACACGTATGTACAAGACTACTAGATGAGGCTTTCAGACTTCCTAGGACTCTATTGAACCTTAGGCTTTGATACCAAGTTTGTAACACCCTAATTTTTCTGAATTAGAATGCTACACGGTGCTCATGACCACGAATAACCACAAGCTAACTCATAACTGATATCTACACCTGTATACTGCATAATATAATATGAAAATATAGAAACATGTATTGAATGGCCATAAGGTTCAAATCTAAATAAACATTTGATAAGACAATGTTTGAAAATGGTATAGCAATACCAAAACAAATCTGAAATAACTGTCTAACATGCTTTAGTCTGGAAAGCCTCTAAACTATCTGAATAAAGTGTTGATGGGACATATCCCTAACTAAATCCATCTAATAGCTGAACTAAAATAGTAAATGAAGTAATAATCATATCTTCCTCGAATGAGAAGGACTCACTACAAACTCTGAACACTGGAGTGCTACTGCTGATCTGGAGCTCGTGCCTTTGAACCTATGGTGTAACATAAGAGAAAGCACCATAGCGCAAATACGTCAGTATATCTGAAAATACTGAGTATACGAGTGTGGTAGGCTAAATGCAAATGGTTATATGCATGGACAATACTATATGATATGAACGTGAGAATACATACATGCATATATGAGAATACATACATCCATAAGTGTGGTGCACAACACATGCATGTACAAGACTCTACTAGATGTAACTTTCAGACTTCTTAGGACTCTATTGAACCTTAGGCTCTGATACCAAGTTTGTAACACCCTAATTTTTCTGAATCGAAATACTACATGGTGCTCATGACCCCGAAGGACCACAAGCTAACTCATGACTAATATCTATACCTGTACACTGCATAATATAACATGAAAATGCAAAAACATGTACTGAATAACCATAAGGTTCAAATCTAAATAAACATCTGATAAGATAATGTTTGAAAATGGTATAACAATACCAAAACAAATTTGAAATAATTGTCTAACATGCTATAGTCTAGAAAGCCTCTAAATTATCTGAATATGGAGTTGATGGGACATATCCCTAGCTAACTCCATCTAACAACTGAACTACAATAATAAATGAAACAATAATCATATCGTCCTCAAATAAGAAGGACTCACTGCAAACTCTGAACACTGGAATACTACTACTGATCTGGAGCTCGTGCCTCTGAACCTATGGTGTAACATAAGAGAAAGCACTATAGTTCTAATGCGTCAGTACATCTGAAAGTACTGAGCATACGAGTGAGGTAGGCTAAATGAAAAGGGTTATATACATAAAAATACTGACTGATATGAACGTGACAATACATATATGCATACGTAACTGTAACTAAACTCGTGGAGATACTGACTACTGAGTCTGAATACTGACAACATGAGTGTACTGATACTTAGATACTGGATGATTGAGTTTACTGATATTGACATATAAATCACTAATAAGTGATGGATCTAATAATGTATTACTGGATACTGAGAGACTGATATTGCATTACTGATAAATGAATAATTATTTTTGACTGTTCAGATTTTGAAAAATTGGTCTGATTGATTGTATCTGTTAGTCCTGAAACTGAGTAATGATAGGATGAGTGACTATATGTGATAGCCCTGATACTGATTACTAATAACATGAGTGACTATATCAAATAGTCATGAATCTAATGGAACTATCTGAGTCCCGTACTGTATCTGAGTTAACTGTATCTGACAGTCCTGATATAATGAAATCTGAAGAATTATTTGAGTTCTTTTACTAAGACTGAGACTAAAACTGTGGGAGGTAGTTGTTTAACCGACAAGCCCCAATAATGCATATAGCTAAGTTAGGGTCCAATCTTTGCCCCGACTTGAGGGGTGTTAATACCGTGCCAATGGTAAGGACAGTTGTGACTAACCCTCATCTAGAAGGTACTCAAATGAGAATGGAGGGAACCTTAAACAGACAGGTTAATCCACCTCATCAACCCTAGTTTGACATGTTAAGATGTCTCCACTTACACTGGCTACGTAGTTCTGGAACACAAGGATGACTGCTATAAATCACACCCTAAACTGGCAGGTGAGTTCCGATCCTTGGGTTCACTTGGTGCTTACTTCTACTCCTATCTGAAGAGACTGAATATGATTTAACTGACTATACATTGGCTGAGTAACTGACTTTCGTTGACTGACGAAATAACACTACTATCTGAGATTTTGCTGAGATCATGAGATTTTGGAGGTTTCCTGAGTCACATGACTCACTGAGTTCTATAGATCATGGCTTGAATTAGATTATCGGTATAACGTGACTTGGATCTAGGCTCAAAAATATATTTTTCAAGTACGAATACCCCTAGGACTAGATGGAAGGTAAATAACACACATGACATGACTTGATCACAAGATTGGAGTTCACAATTCATAATATCATAAGTAGGGGATAATATACCACATGTAGTTTTCAACTTCTTGTGCATGGTAGGGAGTGAATGGGATATATATCATGTACATATTGTATCACTTCATTATCATAAATGCTTCATACCACAACAATAGCAACAAAACAATGGCATGGAATTCATATTGAATTCTATAATTAACATGGACTTGTCATGTAGATAATATGGTACCATGTAAACATGAAATTTCTAGAATTCTAAGCATTTTGTCAAAAACCTTGCATGCATTGTTAAGGCATAGGTGTGTTCATGAATTTCACCATATTAAACTACCCAAATTCATGGATTCCAACTACATGATCAAAACCTTCATAAAAATTCATCAAATCACTACTCTATAGCATAACCACAACCACCAGCATGAATACAATCATATCACCACAAAACATTCATGATTTAGTATTTAAAGATTGATTCTTGAACTCCACAGATGAAAGAAATCTGTGGATGAACACTACGCATACCTGACTCAAGGTTCTTGATGTTTTTGAACTTGAAGAACTTTAAATCCTTTAAATTTTGAAGAAGATTGAGTTTTATTCTTGGAGATTAAATTTAGAGAGAAACCCTAGTTTTTGTTTGTGAAATAATAATAAGCAAAATGGCTCAATTTTGACTCATCTGGGTATATATAGGCGAGTGGTAAGTGACCAAAATACCCCTGTTAAAATAGCCTGGAAGTAAACTGAATGTGGCGTGTGACGACCCGACTGATGGTCCGTTAGGAACTTGACAGTCCATCATTTCAACCGTTATATGTGGACCAGAAATGGGGTTTACTGGATAAGAGTTGATGGCCTGGATGACGGTTCGTAAAAAAATCCGATGGTCCGTCAACTCATCCATCAATCCTTATCCAGAACGTGGCCCTACTGCCTTGGTTGTGATGGTCAAAGTGGCGGTCCATCACTTATTTTGCTGTCCGTCAACTTAGACGTCTCACCTGGGTGTTTCAGTCAGTTCTGAGTAAAACATCCATAACTTCCTCATCTGGTGTTAGAATTGGATAAAATTGGTATCGTTAGAAAGCTAACTTAATTTCCCACGTGATAGAAGTAGAAATCTCAAAAATACCACGGGTACAAAAATAGATTTGTATTTCAAAGCAATTACTAGAATCTTTAAGATAATTTCTAGCTAGGAATAAGCACGGGTATTATAATATCTCCCCCTTGAGAACATTTGTCTTCGAATGAGACTAGCTGATATAAGAGAAAAGACAACTGACGAGAATATAGAGAATGAACGACTGATCATGATTTCATGGCTGACATGATTGATAAGCTGAACATATCATACTGAACATGCATATCTGATGCATGCGTAACTGATTCATAAGTATATGAGGGAGAGTACTGATAAGCTAATCACGCATATCTGATGCGCAAATATATAACTGAACTGGCTCATGATCATACAAATGAATATGCAATGGTAAAGATACCGAGTTTGAACTGGGAACTGAGCATAGAACTGAATACCAAGTTTGTACTAAAATTTGAACATAAGAATGAGTAAGCTCAAAGAAGACTGCTACCATGAATTGAAAATACCGATGAGTCTGAGATTGATTACTCAATATGCATAAGCGAAAATATAAGAACATAACTGAGTCTGGAACATGATACATGAACTGAACTGAGTTTGTAATGAGTGACATGGATAGAGTATCATATCGTGGCTACACTGAGCCATTGAGTACATGGCTTACTGCTGAGTTTTGAAGCTAGAGGGTCGCTCATAAGTAACACTTTCTCCAAGATAGATTCATCAAACAAAACGACATGTTTAAATCAAGAAAGTTTGGGGGCTATAGTGTATCTCCCCCTTGGGACACTCTGTTCCTTAAAGGATGCTGGACTGACCTTGCTGAGATATTGAGGAAGTTGAGGCGATGCATAAGGCACCTAGGTACGAAATCATGACTGATTATCTAAGATCTGAAACTAAAGAGTGATACACGAATGCATAGACATACTGACTTTTCTGATTAACTGAGTAACTGGTAACAGAATGCTGGGTATACAAACTGAATTGTACTTAATCTGAGCATCTAGGCTGAGGCCATAAAGTATTATGCATATGAGAAGGGTCTAACTGAGTAACATGGGGTAGCTGGTCATGGATTTCATGAAAGCTATATTATCTAAAAATGCAAGAACAAACGTATTATATGATTTGAAAGATTCCATAGATTGAGGTATTGGAATACCTATAATTGAGTAGCTGATAACTATATGCTATGGTCACGCAAGTCTAAAACTGAACTAAATTTTTGAGCTAAATACAGATCTGAAGCTGACACTATAACTTAAGACTGTAACTAGGATCCATACTTGAACTAAATGCTGGGTCTCGATAACTGAATACTGAAACTGAGGTTTTGACTGATACTGAAGTGCTTAATTCTAAGACTGAGCACTAATTACTGAGTGTTGAGTACAGAAACTGTAATTGAGATGGCAACTGAGTTATGATAGTTGCACCATGAAGGCTGACATAAGTCAAGGATCTGAATATACATTCACACTCTGAATTTTTTTCCAATTTCTAAGTACTACCTCTTGCTAGCCCTTTGCTTGTATACTAATAGGATATTCAAACCTATCTTCGTATCTATACCCTCATATAAAACATGCATGCAATAATCTACTCTTAACATAAAACATTAACTCTCTCCCATCTAAGCAATTTCTCAACACTACACTATTCTCATAAAGAGAGCTCATGAAGGGTTAAACCAAGAGAACCTGAAACATAAATGGATACTGACTGAATTTGACACATGACTAAAACCTGAGGAATAGAATATCAACAACATGGATCTACCAAAAAGGTCTAAACTGAGTATATATATGACATAGTCTAAGTTTATCTGATCAGTGGAGGCATAGCATGGGTCATGGAAACTGAGTATACTAGGGGGTATGATACGTGTACATGAGTCATGAGCTGCATGACCTGAGTCTGGAGTTTTTGAGTTCATGGAACATGATTTGTAACACTAAGTGAGCTAAAACTAAACTCCCTATTTTGGGAACTGAAATCGCACACGATTCTATGGAATATGTGTAAACATAAGCTGTATTCATGGAAATAAGAGATGAAGCATGCATAGGCATCATGCTGACTGGAGTGAGAAACTTTACACTGAGATAAGGATGGTTCGGGAATTGTCTTCCCTAATTGCTTTTCTGTACATACTGGCACTAGTACTGGAATTTTGAGAGCCTAACTTGGGTACTTGATCTACCATCTCCCCTTTGGCTTTAAGCCATTATCATAAGTCTGTGAACACTTAACTAATCTCTAAACTACACTGAAATCATCATCACATACTTACACTCTGATCAACACATGTTTGCCTTACTAAACACATCACCTGGCTCTATTTTCTCACATATTACTAATATTACATTCACAACTTCATGCTTAATTTCAAGTCAATAAACTTAAATTTCTAACTCACACTGTTCAAGCCTACTAAATAATTATAGCACAACTATCCCCATGAATACATAATCTATTCAATCTGGATATCGTATCCCACCTTGTATACTGCTAAACTTCTGGGTTCATGCTTCTAACTCTGGGTCACATGCTATCATAGGATTTTAAGAAGGGATCTGATGGCATATCTAAATCTGGGTTAGAGAATGAGTTCTTTTGATCATGAATGAGATCCATACAACTTTAGAACATAACTTAACTAATGGGATACTGTCTGAGAAAACCCTATTTTTAGGTCTTGAGCATCACTATTTCTGTTACCTTGAAAGTAAGGTTGAATTAACATGTGTGTAGCATGATGAGAATCTGCATGAGTTTCTTAGAGAACCTTGCTATAGAATGATCTGAGACATGAAAGAAGGGAAACTGTTCCTAAAACATCTCATAGCCTCCTGCACATAAGTGTGGTTCACAACACACGTATGTACAAGACTACTAGATGAGGCTTTCAGACTTCCTAGGACTTTATTGAACCTTAGGCTCTGATATCAAGTTTGTAACACCCTAATTTTTCTGAATTAGAATGCTACACGGTGCTCATGACCACGAATAACCACAAGCTAACTCATGACTGATATCTACACCTGTACACTGCATAATATAATATGAAAATATAGAAACATGTACTGAATGGCCATAAGGTTCAAATCTAAATAAACATTTGATAAGACAATGTCTGAAAATGGTATAGCAATACCAAAACAAATCTGAAATAACTGTCTAACATGCTTTAGTCTGGAAAGCCTCTAAACTATCTGAATAAAGTGTTAATGGGACATATCCCCAACTAAATCCATCTAATAGCTGAACTAAAATAGTAAATGAAGTAATAATCATATCGTCCTCGAATGAGAAGGACTCACTACAAACTCTGATCACTGGAGTGCTACTGCTGATCTGGAGCTCGTGCCTCTGAACCTATGGTGTAACATAAGAGAAAGCACCATAGCACAAATACGTCAGTATATTTGAAAATACTGAGTATACGAGTGTTGTAGGCTAAATGCAAATGGTTATATGCATGGACAATACTATATGATATGAACGTGAGAATACATAGCTAAGTTGGGGTCCAATTTCTGCCCCGACTAGAGGGGTATTAATACCGCGCCACTGGTAAGGACAGTTGTGAGTTACCCTTATCTGGTAGGTACTCAAATAAGAATGGTGGGAACCCTAAACTGACAAGTTAAGCCACCTCATCAACCCTAGTCTGACAGGTTAAGATGTCTCAACCTACACTGGCTACGTAGTTCTGGAACACAAGGATGACTGCTAAGAATCACACCCTAAACTGGCAGGCGAGTTCCCATTCTTGGGTTCACTCAGTGTAACTTCTACTCCTACCTGAAGAAACTAAACATGATTTAACTAACTGTACATGGACTGAGTAACTGACTTTCGTTTATTGATGGAATAGCACTACTATCTGAGATTTTACTGAGATTATGAGGTTTCGGAGGTTTCCTAAGTCACATGACTGACTGAGTTCTATAGATCATGGCTTGACTGAGATTATCGGGATAACGTGACTTCGCTCTAGGTATATAGCTATATTTCTTGAGTACTAATACCCCCAGGACTCGATGGAAGGAAATTGACACCCATGACATAACTTGATCACAAGATTGGAGTTCACAATTCATAATATCATAAGTAGGGGATAATATACCACATGTAGTTTTCAACATCTTGTGAATGGTAGGGAGTGCATGGGATATATATCATGTATATATTGTATCACTTAATTATCATAAATGCTTCATACCACAACAATAGCAACAAAACAATGGCATGGAATTCATATTGAATTATATAATTAACATAGAGTCATGTAGATAATATGGGACCACGTAAACATGAAATTTCTAGCATTCTAAGCATTTTATAAAACACCTTGCATGCATTCTTTAAGGCATAGGTGTGTTCATGAATTTTACCATATTAGATTACCTAGATTCATGGGTTCCAATTACATGATCAAAACCTTCATGAAAATTCATCAAATCACTTCTCTATAGCATAACCACAACTACCAACATGAATACAATCATATCACCACAAAACATTCATAATTTAGTATTTAAATATTGATTGTTGAACTCCACGGATGAAAAGAATCCATGAATGAACACTACGCATACCTGACTCAAGGTTCTTGATGTTTTTGAACTTGAAGGATTTGAAATCTTTTAATTTTTGAAGAAGATTGGGTCTTGTTCTTGGATATTAAATTTAGAGAGAAACCCTAGTTTTTGTTTGTAAAATAATAATGAGCAAAATAGCTAAATTCGAACTCATCTGGGTATATAGGTGAGTGGTAAGTGACCAAAATACCCCTGTTAAAATAGCCTAAAAGTAAAATGAATGTGGCGTGTGACGACCCAACTGATGGTCCATCAGGAACTTGACAGTCCATCATTTCAACCGTCATACATGGACCAGAAATGGGGTTCACTGGATAAGAGTTGACGGCCTGGATGATGGTCCGTAAAAAAATTTGATGGTCTGTCAACTCGTTCGTCAATCTTTATCTAGAACGTGGACCTACTGCCTTGGCTGTGATGGTCAAAGTGGTGGTCCATCACTTGTTTGGCGGTCCATTAACTTGGATGTCGCACCTGGGCGTTTCGGTCAGTTCTGAGTAAAACATCCATAACTTCCTCGTCTGGGATCGGAATTGGACAAAATTGGTATCGTTAGAAAGCTAACTCAATTTCCCAAGTGATAGAAATTAGAAATCTTAAAAATACCATGGCTAAAAAAATAGATTTGTATTTTAAATCATTTACTAGCATCCTTAAGATAATTTCTAGCTACGAATAAGCACGGGTATTATAGTGAACCTAGATTTTATGGAGCATATTTCAGTGTGAACCCATGATAGTAGCCTATTATGGGGGTATTAGTGGTGTGGGGCTGCCCATTTCATGATGCAAAGCCCTTTTCTAGGCCTAAAAATGCTCTCAACCCATTCAAACTCAATCTTAGGTAGTTTATCTTCGATATTGGTGTCTGAAAGACTCGATTCGTGCACTTTTTAAGCATCGGAAAGGTTGAGGTGTTAGAAAGATCTAAGTATATAATTTTACAGTGTAGTAATAATTTTAGATCATACCTAATGTTATTCTAAAAGTATACATCAAAAGTGTATGACATCAACATCTGCAGCACTTAAGTAGGCAAAAGAGTGGTGGCAACTATATTTTAGAAAGATTGTACATATATCATTGATAACAAAAGCAAAAAATGATAGGTGGACATTAGTTATTGGGGAAATATAATGTTGATAAATGAATGTATTTATCTTGCACTGTAACAATCATAGTAGCAACTAAGAGGTCACAATTTAAAAGATTAACCAGACAATGGTGCAATACTTCCTGAATATAAAGCTTTAGAAGTGAGTTATGAACAAAAGAATGACAATTCAAGAAAATGTAAAGTCATTATAGTTGCTTTTTCATTTCAAAATTATGAAGGGGTAAGACAAATTTGCAAGGTAAAATCAAAAGTCATAAAAGTAGCTTGTGATGCTCTCAGCGCATCTTTATTGCTCAAGAGGTATGGCTTAAAGAATTCAAATATTAGTAGAAACTCACACCTTCATCCAGTCGTTATTGCCAGGAAACACTTTTCTGATTCACAACCAATATCTAATGAAATATGGACAAAAGCAGAAAAGAAAAGTTACGAAGAAAGGATAATGACAGCAATGTCTAAAGTTGTGGCAAATTCAAAAGGATCAGGATATGATGCAGTTATTCAGACCAGAATTACACCCTGGCATGTTTTCAGCACTAATGACATGTGTTTTAGGCCTATATATCAATATGAAAATGCAAATATTCAAGAATCACATATATTTTTTTATTGGCAGAGGACAAGGGATCAGGAGAAGCATTTTCACCATATTCAGGCCTTTATGTGAATCAATGGATTCAAAATTCAAATATTTTTGGCCAAAATTTATTTTGTGCTCCAAATACATTATTTTTTTAATATTAATTTACAAGTATTTTGGCAGCAACACCAAAACTAATTTTACCCAAAAGAGAATGAAAAAGAACAAGATCAAGAAAAAATATAAAAATGTCTAAGGGAGATGATACATGCTGCTAAAGAGAAACCACCCAGAACAAATATATATTTATTGTCGAAATTGATAAATACATAGGAAATCAAAAAAATGAGACATGAAAAAAGAAAAAGAAATTTGTACTGAAAATGAAGGATGAAGAAAAAGTCAAAGGAATAGGATGCAGATACCTGTCATTATGTTTGAGAAGAAAATAAAATCCAGTGTAGGTCTATAAGTAGGAACTAAAAGAGAAACCTTATTTTGGCCAACTGATAACAAACAGAGTCCTTTTTCCATGACACATAAAAATAGAAGAAAACTATTGGGGATAAACCCCGCCACGATAATAATATTTATTGTAATAAAATTAATAAATACTAAAATAATAATAATACTTAATCAACAAGAGTGATAATCACACAAAGATTTTTACATGAAAATCCAATAAGATAAAAAACTACGGTCCAAGAGGGGCAACTGTGTAACACCCTGTTTTTTGAGCTAGAAATTGAATCATTGTTCCTACATTTGTAAACTCCAATACCATTAATTTCATTTGAATAAATGTGTCATGATCTTTATCCTAGTGTGTGAAGTGCTTTCTAGGTGAAAAATATTCATAGGAATTACTTAGAACAAAGTTGAGCTAAGAGCCTTTGATTTGTCCAAAGTTTGGTATTCGATTCTACAAGGGTCTACTTTGAACATGTATAACTTTTGATGTACTTGGAATTTTTTAGCTCAAGACACACCAAATTATAGATAATTGAATCAGTTTTTCAACTATAACAATTTCGCCTTAATTCGATACCCGAGCAAAAATTTATGGCATTTTTTGTGTGAGGCAGTAAGGGTCCACGATTTAGACGCAATGCATTGCTCTATCAATGCGTTATGTGACGCGATAGTTGCTCTATCAACACAATATCTGATGTGATGAGGAGTTTATTCCCCCTCTTTTTTATCTCCTAAGGGGTCAAGGGGCACTTTGGTCCTTTCCTCTCAACCCCAAACGTCCAAAGGACGATTTATAGCATCCAAATGGGTATTATTTACCCACCTTCTTCAAATTTGATCTCAAGAAACCCTCATTCTTCCCCAAGAATAATTCAAGCTTCATTCTTAAGAAAGTCAAGGATCAAGATTTCAAGTTCAAGAAAACCTTAAGAAATCATCTATTAAGCTATGCGGGAGTTCATCCATGGGTTCCCTTTCACCCATGGAGCCCAAGAAACTTTTTTGAATTTAAATTTATGAGTTTCACATATTTCAAGTTGAAGTATCTCCATAAATCTCTTTTTGAATTCAATTATGAGTTATGGTTTCATGTGTTTTTAAGTAGAATAAGTCATATCATGTTTGAGTATTGAAATTCCCATATCATGTTCAATTAATTTCTAGATGAATCCCTAAGTTATGAATTTTTCCATGTGACTATATTGTTCCCTCATGTTTAAGACATTCTTATGTTCAAGCTATAATCTTTACATATTTTGATGAAAAACCCCGTAGGTTGAGATGTTAACCTCAATACTAATCCCCATATTCTAGAACTACGTAGCCAGCGTGGGTTGAGATATTAACCTGGCAGTTGAGGGTTGACACATACTCACAAGGGCACCTGCCAGTAGAGGGTAACTCTTTATTCCTTCAAGACTTTACTTTAATAGATCCACACAACCAGTGTAAGTACCCGTGGCAAAGTACTGACACCCTTTCAATTGGGGTTATACGTTGGATCCTAATTAGCTCAGATTTGGGCATGTCGTTTAGATGATACCTCCCACAGTCTCAGTACAGTATTCAGTATATTCTCAATTTAAGTTTTCTTGACCATAGCATACTGATTCTCAGTTATTCAGTTATCAGATTTTAGTATTTTAGTTTATAGATTATTTCAGAAATATGCTTATGCTTGGTCTTGTATTCTCAGATTTTACAGTTTTCATCTATTCATGCTCAGTTATCTAATGTTGTTCAGTTAGTCCTTATTTCATAGGCACAGTACTCCATAGTTTCATCCCAGTTATTCAGACTAAGTTCAGTTCAGTGTTACATGATCAGTATTAAGTCATCATATCTATTCAGTGTTCGGATACCAGTAGTCCGTATTCTTATATCAGCTACTCATTATATAGGCGCCAGTTATCCCCTTTCTTAGATTTTAATCATTCCATCATCCAAGCATCAGTTATTCAAGTAATCAGATCAGCTCAGTACATGTATGTTTGGTTTCTTATGTTCATGTATTTATGTTTTACCATATCCCAGATTCAGTTCTACTTATCCTACAAAAGTAAAGTTTAAAGAAACTAAGTGTAGTGATTTACTAGCTTATCAGACTATGTTTCTTACTTATGTCTTAAGATATTTCAGCTTTCAGTTTACTTTAGCCTCTTGGTGAGTTTACTTACACTTAGCATGCATGTTTTAAGATTACGTATAAAATTAGTTTTACTTATTGCATTTACATCTGCTTACTCATTACATTCCAGAAGTACTGATCCACATATATGTCTGTGCGGTTACATTATTTCCTAATGTAGGTACCAGTTGTAGTCCACACATTGTGATCAGACAGTTGCAGTTCCAGCCAGCAGGTGATGAGTTCTCCTATTTTGAGGACTTCAATCAGATGTTGTTCGTGTACCTTACTTTAGTACTCATATGTATTGATTAGTGGAATTTGGGGTCATGTCCTAGCTATCTATAGTCAGTATAGTAGAGGCTTCATAGATGTCAGTCAGATTCAGTCATATAATTTCAGTTTCCTCCTTAATTTTTATCAGATTGTAAATTGTATCAGTAATATAATTTCTCTCAAATTTTGGTTATGATTATATTTCTGCACAACATAACAACTATTTAATATACTATAAATCAGTTGCATAAAAGTGTTCATGGGTTAGTTTGGGATCACTTGTGATTTCATGTACCGTGTTACGACTAGGGGGTAGTCTTAGGTTGTGACAAATTGATATCACTATAGTAAGGAATTTTACATTTGTAGTTTGAGTAAAACACTCTGACGACCACTACACACTCAGAAGAAATATCGCTCTTTTGATTTTCCCACCTCACTACAGTATCACTCATACTCTCTATTTTTCCTTATAGACTAAAATCTCTGTGATGCCTCACTCCATTTTTACTTTCATTCATTGATGTTAGTATATCTTCGAAAGAGCTGAATGCTCTCTTATTTATAGTGAAAAGAAGGAGCATGTATATGTCACTAATGACATAAAAATGTTGCAATTGTCAACTACAACATCTCTTTTGATGTTCTCTCTGCAAAGGGTTTGAAAAAGAAAACCAAAGAGAGGAAATTTTCAATTTATGCAATTATGGGGCTAGACCCCAGAAATCTCCCCCTTCAGTCCCATTCACCTAAATGTGGTATTTCTATTTTCTCAGAGAGATCTTATGTCGACAAGTTCTTTGCACAATTTGAACATGTTTTTTTGCACTACCTTTGTCAGTATATTTGTAGGATTTTTACCCATGTGAATATTTTTGATCAAGAAACAATTTGTTATCTATTTGTTCATGAATCCAATGGTACCTCACATCAATGTGTTTTGTTCTTGCATAGTACATGGAGGTCTTTATTAAGTCTATTGCACTTTTATTATCACAATTGACTACATACTCTATTTGTTGCAATCCAAGCTCTTGAAGAAATCTCTTAAGCCATACCTCTCTTTGCCAGCTTCAGTAGCTATAATATACTCTGTTCAGTTGTAGAGAGTGTGTCACACTTTAGCAACTTTGACTGCCATGATATAACTCTCTGTTAAAGTGTAAACAAATATCCAGTAGTGGATTTTCTGTTATAAATGTCACCCGCTATATCAACATTTGTATAGCCCTTCAAGATTGGATCAAATCCTTCAAAGCATAAGCAATCTCCTGTGGTGCCTCTCAAGTACCTGAGTATCCACTTGACTACTTTTAGTGTTCTTTGATTTTCAAGGAACCTGCTAACAACACCAACTGCATGAGCAATATCAGGTCTGGCACACGCCATTATATATAACAAACTTTGAACTGCTGAAGAATAAAGAAGAATAGCCATATTTCCTTTCTCCTCCTTTATTGTAGGACAAATATTCTTGCTTAACTTCAGATGACCAGTGATCTTAGGCATATTTATATGTCCAAACACCTCTATTAACCCATATTTGGACTTGTTTTGAGAATAAAAAGTGTGCTAAATATATTGAACTGTGAGTTAAATTGTGTTTCGTGGCTAACCGATGTTATTAGAGATACAGGATTAATTTTTCATCGATTTAGAAGAAAATGGGATACATATCATGAAAAGGCAAAAAACCATGTGGATTGAAGGCTAAAACATCTGGAGGACTAATGAAAAAAAGAAACTTGAGAAAAATACCAGTGATACGACGCGATCTCAACGAGTCGCGTCAACTGGTAATATATTATGCCTTAGAAAAAAATTGAAGAACAAATTCCAGTGCAATGACGCAATGTTAACGCATCGCGTCGATGTGTGATTTTTGTGCTTTAGAAGAAATTTTAAGATCAACTTCCAGTGCATCGATGTGATGTCAACGTGTTGCATCGATGCCTAAAGTTTTGACATTTGGCCAAATTTTGAGGAGAAAGTTCCAGTGAAACAACCCGATGTCAACGCGTCACATCGTATGGTTAAGAAATTGACTTAGCTTGATTTTCAAAGATAAATTCCAGTATGACAACGCGATGTTGACGTGATGCGTTGGTTGGTTCAATGCATTAGTGACGTGTCGCGTCATGACTGCAGATCTGGTGAAATTTTCTTAAGTATAAAAGGAACACGTGAGCACAATTCCAAGGATTTTTTGGGGGCAAGCATAGCAGCGGCGAAAAAACACAAAATTCTTTATTTTATATTTGTTTTGAACTTCTTTACTTCAAGAATTATTTTTGGGTATGGTTAATTACTTATTTTGGATGTTGAATTAAAATATGAGTGGCTAAACACCCGTATTCTGGGATTGAGGCCAAGAACATGATTACTCTTTTGTATTCTTATTCATAGTTTCTTTTTGGATTATTATCTGGGTTGTTCTTAATTTCTTGAGCTTACAATTTTAATAAGTGGCCACCTTTAGAATAAATATATATTTCTATGTGCATCCGGTAGGAGAATCGTAGGATAGAACAAAGAAATTAAGGAGCAAGGTTCTTATCCTTTTATAAAATAAGGGGTTTGAATTAGCATCTAGGATAGGGATATATCTAGAAGCCTTGCTTGGTTCAATTGCAAGAAGATAAATCTATAAATCTAGAAGAATTATTGTATCTCTATGGGAGTTGTAGCTACAATGTTTAATAGGCAGAAGATTTGAGGTCGGGAGACCCAGATTGTGGCATAACCCTTGCGAATCAACAACCAGATAACCAATTAGCCTGTGATAAGAATAGGGAAATGTATGATTGTTTGAAATGCCTCAACCCTGGAATCCTTATCATTATTGATTACAACCGTTGCTTGCTTTGATCTAGTCAGCACTAGGTATTCACTATTTAATAATTTACATTTTTATTCATAAATTCAACATCATCTTGATACTCTCAAGCACTTAATACCTAATTGTCTTAAACTAAGGGTTGATTAAATTTCTAGTTTATTAGTCCTCGTGGGAACAATATCTGACTGTCTAAGTCTTGATACTACTTGTATGATCACGTACACTTGCGTGTGAGTAGGGACGCAACAAGTTTTTGGCGCCGTTGCCGGAGACTAGTATAATCAGTAAATTGCTTAATTTTTGGTTTTTGATAGTATGTTTAAGTGTTAACAACTTAATCTTAGCGGCCGAATTTTTACAGGTTTAGCTGAATATTAGACTGGCTAGGGATAAAGAGTTGGTAGAGCCCTTTGCAGAACCAGAAGTAATTTTTCATCAGGGGTGAAGAGCTCAATATTACATTCAACAGGGATAGATGGATGAAATACGAGATCTAATTGTTGCTGATCCAAATGTTGGAAATGTTCTAGCTCATGTTATTTCAGCTGTTCCTGTTCAACCAGCCGTAAGACCTATTCGTGAGGTGGCAATCCCACTTACGAACTATGTAACTAACATCATTCGGAAGCCTGTACCAGGAGGTCAGTGGGAATTGAAACAAAAATATGGTGCAATTGTTGAATTCTAACTCCTAACCTACGACTTTAAGTGCACCAATAACTTCTCTTAGAGCTTCTCTTTCACCCTTTTCCATTCTTTGTACTTCAAATTCCCCCTTATTTCATTATTAAAGTTCTTTGGAAATATGGATCAAATTCAAGTCTTATCAAAGAAAAAGAATCGGCTACATACGAGGCTACCAAAGAAATCAGGCTATAGGCTCAATGGGGATGACTA
>NW_025845332.1:49363-112508 GCF_002878395.1 Capsicum annuum | reverse complement strand
TAGTCATCCCCATACATGTAGAATATAAACAATTTCTCACACACTTGGTGCATGCTAAGAATCAAGTTGGATCCTTAAGGTCTCCGATTTTTGCACTTTATCAAGTTCAATATTAATCCAATCAAATCAACTACACCTGTTGAGATTTCTTATTTAAAAACAAATTTTTTTCCCAACACTAACATTTCTCAAAGGTTGCAATCGGGATCTTACTACTTTCTCAGCTTCTAATGATACATTCCTCTTAGGACGGTCGTCATCCATCAATCATAGGGGAAGGCACTAACTAAGACGATTGCATAATGAAATTTGCCAAAGAGGGCACACATAATTACTGTAATCTAAAATTGTACGACAAAGGGTAAAAATAAAACACATGTAATCTAAAATTTCACCAAATAATTCTTGCCAAAAATAAACCAATAAAAATAATTCTTGCCAAAAAGGTCAATTCTTGTCAACTTACAAACATCCAAAAACACAAAACAAATAAAAATTGTTTGTTCATCCAACCAGGCCAACACAACATAGTTAAATAAAAGAGATGCAAAAGATGAAGACCGACCACCCCATACTTAAGCTGAGCACTTTCCTAGTGCTATCAAAAAGCGCATGGTGGCGTAATACTCCCTGCTCAATCAAACGTTACCATGGCAAGAACATCATCAACTTCAGCATCATTGCCATCACCAACATCATCACCAAAGTCATCATCATCATCAGATTGCTCTTCTTTGTCGGACTCATCATTAGAGTATGCCATACGCCTCTCCTCATCTGTCGGGAAATCATCATCCACCAGCTCATCGAACTCATCACCTATCCGCAATCTGGTCTTGGCATGACGCCCTATCAGATAATCCAACTCTACATCGCGGACTTTCTGTTGGGTGACTGCTCATCCTGATGCCTTCAACAATAACTTAGTAAACCCATACATTCGGGCTATAATCTCATCATTTTGAGTTTGATGCTCGGGCATAGTCAAATTTTTCCCATGAAGAGCTATCCCTTTTATGTGAGAAATGTCAAGTGGCCTGTCATCGACATGCGGTAAATAATCTACATCTTCTTCTGGCACCCTCTGTTGCCTCAAATATTTAGTTAGTAATCCACCAAATTCATATCTCCTACCTCTAAAAAATCGAGCCTTTCTCATCACCGAGAAAATAATAGAACCAACATTAACATCCACATCATCTCTCATCAGGGAATAAATCAAACATACCCAATCATGGGTCACCTTCGTCATATGTTTCCCATGAACCAAGAAAGCATAGATAATTCATGCCCATAGACGTGCCTCTCTGTTAAAATAAGAAAATGGAAGCGAAACATGCGTACCTCCCTTTTTGTGGTGAATCCACCTCGCCGTAGGTCTTACGCCACATAGGAGATGGCGTATATCCTGATATGGGGGCTTGATTATCATCATATTTAGTGGGTCGGGATCATCATAGGGTACAGGTACACCTAACAACTCATTAACAGTGTCTTTCATGAAAGTGATCATCTGAACAGACACCTCAACTTTAGACTCTCTTGGGTTCCAATTTGCATAAAATTCTCTTATCAAGCTCAAATTGCACTCTCCTGGCTGCTAAAAAAGAAACCCCATACGTTGACCCTCAATCTTCCTCACCATTGAAGGATACCCCTTCAACAAAGTCCTTCGATTGATGAACTGATCAACTAAATATTTGGATTCCTTCTGCTGCGAGTACCACTTTCTACCCACTTCAGCCACAACTTTTGTTCTGAAATTGCGATGCACCCTGGGAACTTGAGGAGCTGTTAGTACTCTATCAGCTTGTCTACTTCTTTTATTTGCAGACCCTGATATCCCCGTCGCGCTCTTTTGCTTGCTAGTCATGTTACCTGTTCATCACAACAACCCATAAAAATATAAAACCAAGCACCTTCGACACTAGCTACCACTAAATGTGAATGTCACCCCACACTTAGTTGCTAGCACAAGTTGCTACAAAAATCACAATGCACTCGAGTACTCAGACTTCTCCTTTTTTATTTCATAAGTCCATGGTCAGTTATCCAATTACTCTTTTAAGATCGATTAATCTTAAGGAAGTGACAAAGAAAATTCTATCATTATGACCGCTTTCAGTTTATTTAAACAAAAACTACCTTAACTCGACCCCATACATAATTTCTATCATGTAGTGAATCAATAAATCCCAATTTATTGATTGTGAATCAACAAAACACATCAATCAAATCATTATTTACCCACATGAACACATGAACAATATGTCAAACCAATCAACAACCTATCACCATCACCTCCTAACATTCCCACATAATTTTAACAACTACTATTTAGAGAAAATTCAATTTAGTGAAATGAAATCCCTTGGAATTAAAATTTCAAATCAACTGCATTTCCAATCACACAAGTTATAGCAATATTTAAGCACATTTTATTCTCAAAATTTAAAGTTAAAGTATCATGAGAATTTACCTTGTCTTGGTTGAGAAAAGAGGTTGAAGTTGATACCTTGTGAAAAATTTTGATAACTTTTGACTAAGGATCGACTTAGGGTTTGGGGAAAAGGGGGTAGTGCGCAGCTAGGGTTATGTGAGGGGAGTGAAAATGTTTAAGTGTGGTATTTATAGATGTGATGCAGTAATAAGGATTAACATAACACGTTGTATATCGCGTTTAATAATCAATGCGACCTGTCAAGTTCGCATTGATTCTCTGGAAATAGCCTTGAAATTTTTTTCTAAGTGTTGAATTTAAGCCCATCGACGTGATGCGCCAAGATCGCGTCGATCCTCTAGAAATTGCATTCAAAAATTTTCGCAAGGCCAAATTTCTCATATTTTTAATCATGTATTCTTACCCCTTACCTTTTTCATAACTCATTAGCTATTTTACTTACTCAATGGCCCATGCTCACCATCTTCTTTATCTCTAGCTAATTTCTCATTCCTGCACATCAATCAAAAACAACAAAATTATGTAAGCAAAAAAGGGTTGCCTCCCACCAAGCGTCTTATTTTTGGTCGTGGCACGACTCATCATTTTTTGTATTTTTCTTTTTGTTCTTCATCCACTAAAAATTTAAACTACCTATAACATTACATTTGTGGGCTGTCTCCCACATAGCGCCTTATTTTATGTCATGGCACGACTTAGCTTAGCATCACTCATCAGCAAAAGTGATAGATTCCTTATGCTTATCTGGATTATCCGCCCAATAATGCTTTACACGCTGTCCATTCCCAAGGAATTTCTCTGTCTTCTCTTTATTCTATAACTTCATAGCTCCATGAGGTTTCATACGTTCAACCTCAAAAGGTCCATACCATTTCGATCGTAATTTACCTGTAAACAACTTAAGCCGTGAATTGAACAACAAAGCAAGTTGTCCGGGTTCAAATACACTTTCTTGAATTTGCTTATCATGCCATCTTTTGGTCTTCTCCTTGTATAGTTTGGCATTTTCGTAAGCATGAAGTCTAAACTCCTCAAGCTCGTTCAACTATAATAATCTTTTCTCCCCCGCGACAGTCATCTCAAAGTTTAGCTTTTTCACCGCCCATTATGCTTGGTGTTCCAACTCCACAGGACGATGACACATTTTACCATACACCAAGCGATATAGAGATGTCCTAATGGGTATCTTGTAAGCTGTTCGATAAGCCAAAAGTACATCATCTAGTTTCTCCGCCCAATCTTTTCTCTGCCCATTTACCATTTTCTGAAGTATTTGCTTAATCGCCTAATTTGATACCTTAACCTGTCCATTAGTTTGGGGATGATATACAGTGGCAACCTTGTGTCTAACACCATATTTAGCAGGAAGATTTTTTAACCAGGTGTTAATAAGTGAGTACCTCCATCACTAAAGATTGATCTAGGTGTACCAAATCTAGAAAATATATCCCTCTTCACAAATTTCAACACTATTCTTACATCATTTGTCGGACTCGCCATAGCTTCTACCTATTTAGAGACATAGTCAACCGGTACTAAAATGTACAAATTACCTTTTGAAGGTGGGAATGGACCCATGAAATCGATTCCCCAAACATCAAAAACTTCAACTTCTAAAATATTATTGAAGGGCATCTCATGACGCCTAGATATGGTACCCAACCTTTGACATTGATCATAATTCTTTACGAAAGCCATTGCATCTCTAAACAAAGTAGGTTAAAAAAACCTGATTGTAGCACTTTTCTCGCAGTTCTCTCACCCCCATGATGTCCACTATATGAAGATGAGTGGCAATCTTGTAACACCTTTGAAAATTCATCCTCTGGGATACGCCTACGAATAACTCCATCTAGACCCTGCTTGAAAAGGTACAATTCATCCTAAATATAGGCACGAGAATCATGGAGTAATTTCTTCCTTTGTTGTGTGATGGCCTCAGGAGGGTACACCCTACAAGCTATCAAGTTCACAATATCCGCGTACCATAGGAACTCAACTGCATCTAACAACAACAACTTCTCATTAGGAAACTCTTCTGTAATACTCATGAAGTCATCCATAATACGGTCTTGATTTTCCAGCCGTGACAAGTGATCAACAACTTGATTTTCAGCTCCCTTTCAATATCGCACCTCAAGATCGAATTCTTGTCATAACAGAATCCACCTAATCAGTCTTGGCTTTGCATCCTTTTTGTTCACAAGATACCTAATGGCAACACGATCAGTATGAACAATGACCTTAGTACCAACTAAGTAAGATCTAAACTTGTCGAATGCATACACCACTGCTAACACTCTTTCTCTATAATCGTGTAGTTAACTTGAGCATCATTTAACAATTTGCTAGCATAGTAGATAGAGAAAAATACTTTATCTTTTCTCTAACCCAAAACTTCTCATACAACAATGTCACTAGCATCATATATCAGCTGAAAAGGTAACTCCTAATCTGGTGCGATCAGAATAGGCGCTTCAGTCAACTTCTTCATAAGCTTTTAAAAAGCTTTATGGAAATTTGTCCCAAACTTGAACATGGATTTTTCATCTAACAATTTGCACATGGGGCTTGCAATCTTTGAGAAATCTTGAATAAATCATCTATAGAACCTGTTTGTCCCAGAAAGCTCCGCATTCCTTCGACAGTCACTAGATGAGGCAACTTTTCAATCACTTCAACCTTTGCCTTGTCCACTTCAAGTCCTTTGAATGACACTTTATGGCCTAGGACAATTCCTTTTTTAACCATAAAGTGGCACTTCTCCCAATTCAGCACCAAGTTTGTTTCCTTGCATCGCGCTAGGACTCTGTCAAGATTTTGTAGGCACTTTTCAAAAGAATTACCATACACAGAGAAATCATCCATGAATACCTCCATAAATTTTTCCACCATGTTTGAGAATATCGCCATCATATATCTCTGGAATGTAGCAGGGGCATTGTATAAACTGAAAGGCATACATCTGAATGCATATGTACCATATGGACAAGTGAAAGTGGTCTTCTCTAAGTCTTCAATCCTTTACCTATACATCTGATAATCCTACAGACAAAATAACAAGCAAAATATCTTGATCACCAAGAAAAACATATTATTAATGAGGAGAACAAACCTTAAGCTTCAAGTTTGAAACTTCTTCGATTGAAGGCCTGGGTGAAGGGCTAATTGGCCTATTCAAAGGCTCGAATAGTACTTTCTTTGTCTCAACCACTGCCAAATACATAACCTAGACCAATTCCAATGCTTCCATGTTGCCATACAGATCTTGAACTATCAAAGCTCGCTCTAATAGATCATCAGACAACAACAACTGCCAATCTGAAGCAAGATCAATAACTGATGTAGAAGACAACTCCTCATATATGGTTGGCAGTTTCATTGCCTTGTCTACATCAAAAACTTCCACTTTATTGTGTGCTGGCATTCTCATTTTTCCAGCTGCTACATGAATGAGTGACTGTCCTATTGCTAAGAAAGGTCATCCCAAAATAAATGGAATGATAGAATCAGCCTCAAAATCAAGAACCACAAAATCCACCGGGAAAATCAAAGACTCCACTTACACCAACACATTCTCAATAATGTCATCTGGCCTAGCAAGGGACCTATCCATGAATTGCAACACAATAGTCGTGGGTTTGGGAATCCCAAGTACCATCTTTCAGTACCATGATATAGGTATGAGATTTATGCTAGCACCCAAGTCACACAATTCACGTGTACAAATAATTTGTCCAATGGTAATCTGCAAGGTGAAACTGCCTGTATCCTTTAACTTCATGGGTAGTTTATTTTGAATTTTAGATGTTCACTCTTGAGTAAAGGCAACTGTAGCATATTTGGTCAACCTGTTCTAATTTGCAAGAATTTCCTTTAAGTATTTCGCATATTTCAACACACTCTACAGAATGTCAATAAGAGGGAGGTTTACTTGAACCTGCTTTACAAGATCTAGAAACTTCTTATAATTGGCTTTCTTTTGATGCTTCCTTGCCCTTTGAGAAAAGGGTAAGGTGATAGTCTTCTTCCTCACACAAATTTCATCACTTGCCTCATTTTTAGTAACCTCCAACTCTTGCCTTATCTTTCAAACTGTCATCAGTAACTACAGAATTATCCTGCTCCTGAACTATCTCCTTATTTTATATCCCACTCCTTGTTGTAACTGCATTTACCTATTTTGGATTAGCCTCAGTGTCACTAGGCAATGCTCCTTGTGGCCTTGTATTCTTTGATCCTATAATTTGACCCAACCACAACTCTAGATTTCTTGTAAGCAATTGTTGACTCTTCAACTTATCTGCAAACTATGCTTGTTGAGTCTTTATATCTACCATAAACTGTGCTTATTGATCCATAAAATTCTTAATCAACTCCTTCACATTGCTATTCTGAGCAGTCGCTAGATTATTCTGAGCCTGCTGTGGATTTGATTGCACTGGTCCCTTATACTAATTTGCATTCATGCTTGATTTCCACACCATGAGAAATAATTTGTGATGAAAATTTAAGTTATTGTTACCCGATTATTATGTTACAATGAACTTTTTTTATCCCTGGTTCGTTAAGGAAAATGTGCACCTCAATTAAGGCAATTTGCTTAGGTGAAGAGTGGCTATTATAGGGGTGCATAACGAGAATTGGGTTGTGAAAAAAAGCTGAAATGTAAAAGAAAATACTCCTACCAAAGTGACGCTAATGTACTTTGAAAGATCAGGGTGAAATAATAGATGTGTAAAGATAATGAGGTGGAAAGTGTGGTTGACTAAATATGATTTTAATTAAAGGTAGTTATGTATTAAAGTGCTTAGAGAGATTAGTCATTATTTCCCAAATAGTTCCTATCCATCCCTCAGCCTGCATTACAACCATAAAAAGACCTATTTGATCATACATTTCAACACCTGACAATTAGTGGAGTAATACACTAAGGGCAAGTCTATGGTTCATCTTCTATTATGTATGAATTCTTTGTTGAGATTAAGTGATTGAATTTTAATATTTCCTTCCTAATTAAGTTTGATAAATTGTGAGTAATATGGGGAAAACTTTCTTGTTATGAGGGTGCATGCGGATAAAAATCCGGATTACTTATGGAATTCTTGATTTTGTGCTTATATTAGGTTTGGCAACAAATTGAATAACACTGTCGGGACAATGAAGTGTGAAATAAAGGTGAATTTTCCCAACACTAGCATGATTCTTAGGTTGTGATTAAAAAGTTTGATATTTGTGTTTCTTAAAGTTGTTCGAAGACGAACAAGGTTTTAAGTGTGGGGTGGTGATCTTGGGCGTATTTGTATGTCCAAACACCTCTATTAACCCATATTTGGACTTGTTTTGAGAATAAAAAGTGTGCTAAAAATATTGAACTATGAGTTAAATTGTATTTTGTGGCTAACCGATGTGATTAGAGATACAGGATTAATTTTTTATGGATTTAGAAGAAAATGGGATACGTATCATGAAAAGGCGAAAGACCATGTGAATTAAAGGATAAAACATCTGGAGGATTGATGAGAATAAAGAAAGAAACTAGAGAAAAATACCAGTGACACGATACGATCTCAACGCATTACGTTAACTGGTAATATGTTGTGCCTTAGCAAAAAATTAAAGAACAAATTCCAGTACAACGACGCAATGTCAACGCGTCGCATCGATGTGTGATTTTTGTGCCTTAGAAGAAATTTCAAGATCAAGTTCTAGTGCATCGATGCGATGTCAATGCATTGCGTCGATACCTAAAGTTTTGACACTTGGCCAAATTCTGAGGAGCAAGTTCTAGTGACACGATGTGATGTCAACGCGTCACGTTGTGTGGTGAAGAAATTGACTTAGCTTGATTTTCAAAGATGAATTCTAGTGTGACAATGTGATGTTGATGCAATGCATTGGTTGGTTCAACGTGATTTGTGACGCGTCGCGTCGTGACTGCAGATCTGGTGAAATTTTCTTAAGTATAAAAGGAACACGTGAGCACAATTCCAAGGATTTTTTGGGGGCAAGCATAGCAGCGGCGAAAAAATGCAAAATTCTTTCTTTTAGGGTTCTTAATATTTCTTTTGAACTTTTTTACTTCAAGAATTATTTTTGGATATGGTTAATTACTTATTTTGGATGTTGAATTCAAACATGAGTGGCTAAACACCCTTATTCTGTGGTAGAGGCCAAGAACATGATTACTCTTTTATATTCTTATTCATAGTTTCTTTTTGGATTATCATCTGTGTCGTTCTTAATTTCTTGAGCTTACTATTTTAATGAGTGGCCACCATTAGAATAAATCTATATTTCTATGTGCATCCAGGTGGAGAATCATAAGATAGAACGAAGAAATTAAGGAGCAAGGTTCTTATCCTTTTATAAAATAAGGGGTTTGAATTAGCATTTAGGATAGGGATACATCTTGAAGCCTTGCTTGGTTTAATTGCAAGAAGATAACTCTATGAATCTAGAAGAATTATTGTATCTCTGTGGGAGTTGTAGCTACATTGTTCAATAGGTAGAAGATTTGAATTCTTGTAGTAACATAATCCACCTAATCAGTCTTGGCATTGCATCCTTTTTGTTCACAAGATATTTAATGGCAGGATGGTCAGTATGAACAATGACCTTAGTACCAAGTAAGTAAGATCTAAACTTGTCAAATGCATACACCACTGCCAATATTTCTTTCTCTGTAACCGTGTAGTTAACTTGAGCATTATTTAACACTTTGCTAGCATAGTAGATAGAGCGAAATACTTTATCTCTTCTCTAACTCAAAATTACTCCTATAGCAATGTCACTTGCATCACACATCAGCTCAAAAGGTAACTCCCAATCTGGTGCGATCAGAATAGGTGCTTCAGTCAACTTCATCTTAAGCTTTTCAAAAGATTTATGGTAATCTATCCCAAACTCAAACTTGGCTTTTTTCTCTAACAATTTGCACATGGGGCTTGCAATCTTTGAGAAATCTTGAATGAATCATCTATAGAACCCTGCATGTCCCAAAAAGCTCCACACTCCTTTCACTGTCACTAGATGAGGCAACTTTTCAATCACTTCAACCTTTGCCTTGTCCACTTTAAGTCCTTTACATGACATGTTATGGCCTAGGACAATTCTTTCCTTAACCATAAAGTGTCACTTCTCCCAATTTAGCACCAAGTTTGTTTCCTCGCATCGCGCTAGGACTCTGTCAAGATTTTGTAGGCACTTTTCAAAAGAATTACCATACACAGAGAAATCATCCATGAATACCTCCATGAATTCTTCCACCATGTCTGAGAATATCGCTATCATACATCTTTAGAATATAGCAGGTACATTGCATAAACTGAAAGGAATATATATGATTGCATATGTACCATATGGATAAGTGAAAGTGGTTTTTTATTGGTCTTCCGGTGCTATGCTTATCTTAATTTAGCTGGAATATCCATCCAGAAAAAAATAATACTCTTGCTCCTCCAATCTATCTAGCATTTGGTCAATGAAGGGAATTGGATAGTAATCTTTACAAGTTGCTTCATTCAAAATCTGATAAGTAATACAGATCCTCCAACCAATCATCGTACATGTGGGAATCAACTTATTATCATCATTGGTCACTGCAGTTATTCCTCCCTTTTTTGGTACGTAGTGCACCGGACTAACCCATTTGCTGTCTAAAATTGGATAAACAATACCACTATCTAACCACTTGATCACTTCTTTTCTGACCACCTCCTTTATCACAGGATTCAACCTTCATTATTGTTGCACTCTAGATCTTTAACCCTCTTCCATATAGATATTGTGCATATAAAATATTGGATTGATTCCTGTAATATCGGACATCTGCCAACCAATCGCCTTCATTCTCCTCTTTAGAACTGCTATAGCTTCTTTTACCTGTACATCCGATAATCTCGCAGACAAAATAACAGGCAAAGTATCTTGATCACCAAGAAAAACATATTATAAATAAGGAGGAAGAATCTTAAGCTTCAAAGTTAGGAGCTTTTTCAACTGAAGGCCTGGGTGAGAGGCCAATTGGCCTATTAAAGGCTCGAATGACACTTTGTTTATCTCAATCACTGCCAAATTCATAACTTGGACCAATTCCAATGCTTCCACGTCGCCATACAAATTATGACCCATCAAAGCTGGCTCTAATGGATCATCAGACAACAACTGCCAATTTGAAGCAAGATCAATAACTGATATAGAAGACAACTCCTTATATATGGCTGGTAGTTTCAACGCCTTGTACACATCAAAAACTTCTACTTTATCGTGTGCTCGTATTGTTATTTTTCTAGCTGCTACATTAATAAGTGACTGTCCTGTTGCTAAGAAGGATCATCCCTAAATAAATGGAACGACAGGATCAACCTCAAAATCAAGAACCATAAAATCCACAAAGAAAATCAAAGATCCCACTTACACCAACACATCTTGAATAATGTCATCTGGCCAGCAAGGGACCTATCCGTCAATTGCGACACAATAGTCGTGGGTTTGGGGCTCCCAAGACCCATCTTCCGATACCATGATGTGGGCATAAGATTTATACTAGCACCCAAGTCATATAATACACGTGCATAAATAGTCTATCCAATGGTAATCTGCAAGGCGAAACTGCCTGGATCCTTCAACTTCGTGGCCAGTTTATTTTGAATTTTAGATATGCACTCTTGAGTAAGGGAAACTGTAGCATATTCAGTCAACCTGTTCTTATTGGCAACAATATCCTTAAAGTATTTCACATATTTTGGCACACTCTGCAGAATGTCAATGAGAGGAAGGTTTACTTGAACCTACTTTAGAAGATATAGAAACTTCTTATAACTGGCTTCCTCTTAATGCTTCCTTACACTTTGAGGAAAGGGTAAGGTGATAGTCTTCTTCTCCATAAGAATTTTATCACTTGCCTCCTTTTAGTGACCTCCAACTCTACCTTATCTTTCAAACTGTCATCCGTAACTGTGGAATTATCCTTCTCCTAAATTGTCTCCTTATTTTTCAGCCCACTCCTTGTTGTAACCGTATTCACCTATTTTGGATTAGCCTCAGTGTCGATAGGAAATGCTCCTTGTAGATTTGTATTATGTGATCCTGCAATTTGGCCCAACTGCAACTCTAGATTTCTTATAAACAATTGTTAACTCTTCAACTCAGCTGGAAACTGTGCCTGTTGAGTCTTTATGTCTGCCGCAAATTGTGCTTGTTGAGCCATGAACTGCTTAATTAACTTCTCCACATTGCTATTCTGAGTAGTTGCCTGATTATTCTGAGCTGGCTATGGATTTTATTGCACTGGTCCCTTATACTGATTTGCATTCTGTGCCTGATTTCTACCTCATAAAAAACTAAGGTGGTTCCTCTAGTTTGGATTATACATGTTCCCAAAATCCTATTGACCCTGCCATTGTCATTCCCCATGTATTTAATTGAATCTGGATTAATAGAACATGGATTTTCTTTATGCTCACCACTTTCGCAAACTTTACACCACACATATACCTGTTAAATTGCATTTGTTGTGGCTCCTGGTTGTGTCGCATCCAACTTTAAGTTGTTCAGCTAAGTAGTTATATAATTTTGCATTGCCGCAATCTGTGACTATAATATAGAAAATTGATCAACCTCCAATACCCCTACAATCTTCTTTGGAGCTCTCCTTGAGTCTGCATGCCAATCAAGATTCCCTTGTGCGATTCGATTCGGCAATGTACATAATTCCTTATAAGTTTTTTCCAAAGCTTGGCCTCTTTCTGTTGAATCCAAAAGAATCTTCATATTAGACTCAAGGACTTCTATAAATGTGTGTACCAAGACATCATTTGATTGATGGTGATGAGAACAATTTTTGAGCATGCCTTTAAATCTCTCCCAATCTTGGTAGAGGTTTTCTCCATCTTTCTGTCTGAAACTCAAGATCTCACTCCTCAACTGTGCAATCTTCTAGGATGGAAAGAATCGAATAAGGAACTTCCGAGTGATGGAGTGTGGTGGTTCAGCATGCAACCACCTATTTTCTTCCCCATTTATAGAAAAAGAGAAGAGTGTTAATTTGACATAATGAATATTCACATCTTCAAGAATGTATGTTTCACTTATTTCCAGGAAGGTTTGTAGGTGCTGTTGTGGATCCTCTTGTTAAAGTCCATGAAAGTACCCTACAGAATTCAATAATTGCCCCATATTTTGTTTCAATTCCCACCAAACTTCTGGTTCAGGCTTCCAAATTCTATTAGTTACATAGTTCATAAGTGGGATCTCCACCCCACGAACAGGTCTTGCGGTTGGTTGAATAGGAACAACTAGAATAACAGGAGTTGGAACATTTCCAATATTTGGATCAACAACAATTAGATCTCGTATTTCAGCCATCTATCCCTGTTGAATGTAATATTGAGCTCTTCGCCTCTGATGAAAAATTACTTCCGATTCTGCAAAGGGCTCTACCAACTCTTTATGCCTAGCCAGTCCAATGTTCAGCTAAACCTGCAAAAATTCAGCCGCTAAGATCAAGTTGTTAACCCATAAACTTACTATCAAAATCCAAAAATTAAGCATTTTACTAATTATACTAGTCCCCAACAACGTTGCCAAAAACTTGTTGCGTCGCTATGCACACGCAAGTGTACATGATCATACAAGTAGTATCGAGACTTAGACAGTTAGATATCATTCCTACAAGGACTAATAACTAGAAATTTAATCAACCTTTAGTTTAAGACAATTAGGTATTAAGTGCTTAAGAGTATCAAGATGATGTTGAATTTATGAATAAAAATATAAATTATTAAACAGTGAATAACTAGTGGTGACTAAAGCAAAGCAAGTAACTGTTGTAATCAATAATGATGAGGATTCTAGGGTTGAGGCATTTCGAACAATCATATAATTTTCTATTCTTATCACAGGTTGGTTATCGGGTTGTTGATTCGCAAGGTTTATGCCACGGTTTAGGTCTCCCGACCTCAAATCTTCTACCTATTGAACATTGTAGCTACAACTCCTGCTGAGATACAACAATTCTTCTAGATTCATAGAGTTATGTTCTTGCAATTGAACCAAGCAAGGCTTCTAGATATATCCCTATCCTAGATGCTAATTCAAACCCTGTATTTTATAAAAGGATAAGAACCTTTCTCCCTAATTTCTTCATTCTATCCTACGATTCTCCTTTCGGATGCACATAGAAATATAGATTTATTCTAATGATGGCCACTCATTAAAATAGTAAACTCAAGAAATTAAGAACAACCCAGATGATAATCCAAAAAGAAACTATGAATAAGAATATAAAAGAGTAATCATATTCTTGACCTCAACCCTAGAATAAGGTTGTTTAGCCACTCATGTTTGAATTCAACATCCAAAACAAGTAATTAACCATACCCAAAAATAATTCTTGAAGTAAAGAAGTTAAAAAGAAATATTAAGAACCCTAAAAGAAAGAATTTTGCATTTTTTCATCGCTGCTATTCTTGCCCCCCAAAAAATCCTTGGAATTGTGCTCATGTGTTCCTTTTATACTTAAGAAAATTTCACCAGATCTTCAGTCATGACGTGATGCATCACTAATCGAGTTGAACCAACCAACGCATCACGTCAACATTGCATTGTCACACTAGAATTCATCTTTGAAAATCAAGCTAAGTCAATTTCTTCACCATACGACGCGATGCGTTGACATCACATCGTGTCACTAGAATTTGCTCCTCAGAATTTGGCTAAGTGTCAAAACTTTGGGAATCAAAGTGACATTGCATTACCTAGATGTTTTAGCTTTCAATATACATGGTCTTTCGCCTTTTCATGATATGTATCCCATTTTCTTCTAAATCCATGAAAAATTAACCCTGTATCTCTAATCACATCAGTTAGCCACGAAACACAATTTAACTCACATTTCAATATATTTAGCACACTTTTTATTCTCAAAACAAGTCCAAAAATATGGGTTAATAGAGGTTTTTGGACATATAAATACGCCCAAGATCACCATAGGTATGGTAAAAGCTTTAGCACTCCTTATGTTTAAGCATTTGAGTACATGTTTAATGTACTTCTCCTGAGATAGCCACAATTTTTGGCTTGTTCGTTCTCGAACAATCTTCATCCCTAGAATTTATTGTGTTTAGCTGAAGTCCTTCATGTCAAATGACTTTGACAAATATCCCTTCATCTTGGAAAGTTGCTCATTATCTTGTCCTACAAACAACATCTCATCCACATACAACAATCGAATAATAAAGTTGTCAAAAAATCTTTTGAAGTATACACACGGATCAAAATAAGTCTGTGTAAGTTTGACTTTGCATGAATTAATCAAACTTCTTGTACCACTGCCTTGGTCCCTGCTTTAATCCATAGACTCTTATTTAGTTTACACACTATGTGTTTGTTTCCAGCTACTTCAAATCCTTCAGGTGGTTCCATATAGATCTTTTCTTTCAAATCTCCATAAAGAAGTGCAGTTTCTATATCCAACTGCTTAACTTTAAGATCTAGGTTAGCTGCTAAGCTTAAAATAGCATTTTGACAACGGGTGAGAAGATTTTATCAAAATCAATACTTTCTTTTGTTTGAATCCTTTTAGAACCAATCGAGCTTTGTATCTGACCAGCTTACTATTTCCATCTTTATTGAATATAAAAACCCACTTGTACTTAAGGAGACATTTGACCTTTTGAAAGTTTAACCGGCTTGTACATGCCATTTTTCTGCAAAGATTCCATCTCTTCTTGCATGGATTTCATTCACTTATTCTTTTCTGGATGGGAAAACACCTTCTTGAGACCTTTTGGCTCCCCCTCATCATTGACGAGGACATATTCTAAGAAAGGGTACTTAGATGAATCTACCCTTTGCTATTCTAATTTCCTCAAGGGTTGAGATTGTTCTTCATCTTCTTGAGTAAGGTATTTTACTTTCTCGAAATAATCACCAAGTTGATCCCCATGCTCAATAATCTCATTAGGTTACTCCCCATTTTCGGCACCCTTATTGATTTTACTTTCTACACTTCTAGGATGGTTAGAAGGAATGGTAATTATATTAGGGATTATAACATTCTATTTCTTGACTTTCTCTGATAGATCATCAGTGATTTTGACTTCACTTTCTTGAAAGACTACATCTCTACTTCTGATGACCTTCTTCTTTACAAGATCCCACAATCTATACCCAAACTCCTCATCTCCATATCTGATAAATATGCAGGGAACTGATTTATCATCTACTTTTGTTCTCTGCTCCTTCGGTACATGTACAAATGCTTTGTAATAATAAATCTTTAGATGATAATAGTACACCTTTTTATTGGTCCATACTATGTCAGAAATGTCAAACTCCAATGGAAGTAATGGACTACGATTGATTAGGTAACAAGCCGTCTAAACTTTACCCCAAAATGACTTAGGAAGTTTAGCCATTTTGAGCATTCTCCTTCTAAAAAATGGTGCAATTCATCCGCTCAGCTACACCATTGTGTTGTGGGGGTTCTAGAACTGTCTTTTCATGTCTGATTCCATGAATTGAACAGTACTATTCAAATTAACTTGAAGTATACTCACCTCAATTGATAGTGCGAAGATGCTTTAGCTTTTGACTCATCTCTTTTTTAACTAGAACATGAAACTTTTGAAATACTTGAAATACCTAATCTTTGGATTTCAAGATATAAACCCATAATTTCCATGAATAATCATCAATAAAAGTAACAAAATATTTGTTATCGCTCATCCATTATACCTACATTGGATCACAAACCTAGAATATGCCAGATCAAGTATATTCAATTTTTTATCAAATGATGTCTAAAATGAGACTCTACGTTGCTTACCAAATAAGCAGTAGTCATATGATTTTTCCATCGTACCTTTGGAAAAAGATATGAATGATTTCTTAGCGAGAATCTGTTATTTTTTCTAGCTCATATAGCCCATTGTTCTATGCCACAAATCTGCAAAAATCTCTTCTTCAGCCGTTTCAGTTCACCTCGACAAATTTCTGCACTTGTCCTGTACAACGTACCATGAGCAACTCCTTTTGCAATTACCAATGCTCCCTTGGTGAGTCTCAATTTCTTATTTATAAAATAGTTCTCGTATCCATTTTAGTCCAAAGAAATTCTCAAGATCAAGTTCAACTGGAAATAAAGTACATGGGACACTTTTTTTAGAACCAATGTGCATCCGACATTAGTCTTGATACTAATGTCTCTGATCCCCACGATCTTTGAATAACTTAGAGTTTCACATTTTCAAAGTGCCTAAATCACCTGCTACATACTTATAGAAAAGATCCCTTACTGGTGCAGCATGGTAAGTGCTACAATGTCAACCACCCATTCCGAACCTATCCTTTCCAAGTGCAATCACTCTTCTTCCTTGTTTATGAAGAGAACAACATTATCATTATTTTGTACCGTAGTTCAGTGTTGTTGTAATACCCCATACTTTTCTTAGCTTAAAAAGTTTCCTTAAGAATGTTAGAAATTTAATTTGAAAGTTGAATCTACTTTTGTACATGTGGTGTTTTCAAGATTCTCACTTTTTGTCATGTGGGAAATCGAATAAGCTTTCCATCGATACCAAATTCACCCAAATCCGACACCCAGGTGAAGAGTTAGACCTTTTTAGTGAGATAGTGTATCACCTGAGCCTTCCGCGCGTCACAGAGATAGCACAAATAACAATTGTCACTTTCCAGTGTTGCTCTGCGATAGTGGCATGTCGCACCAAACTTCTAGGTCTCAAACAAGGTGTCAACGTAATAGCTCCGTGTCGCGCCACCATGCAGATTCCCAATTGTCCAGTTCCAGTGACTTGGCGTGATAGTGGCGCGTCATGCTAAGGATAAAAATTGGAAAATTTTCACAAGAATAAAAATATGTGTCCTAGGGTTAAAAGTGTCAATTTTTCTACCCTATATAAGCTCAAAAACACAGATTTGAGCCTCCATTACACCAAAATATACTCTATTCTCTCAAAATCCTCTCAAGAACACATTAGGTTTTTTCATAAAATATTCAAGTTCAAGAATTTCCTCTGTCATCTTCATGTATTTACCAACCAAGGTATGTGTAGTGTTCATTCATGGACTCTTTCCGTCTATAAAGCCCAAGAATCTCTTTTCCAACTTCAAGTTTATGGATTTCTTTATGAGTTTTATATTGGGTTTGTTTTGTTCATGTTGAGAATGATTAATTGAATTCTAATCCATGTTGGGTGATCAATTTTATGTGGAATTGATTAGTATAGATGTATATTCATTTGAACTTACGATTAAACCCTATAATGATGAAATTAGAATTGAACCATGATGTATAATTGTTGTACAATGTTGTTTACATATACTATGCCTACCATTTGTTTGATTGAATGCCTATATGAAGGAAAAGTGACCAACTAGCATGATATTATGAAAACCCCATTTATGTACAAGTTTATGCATATCACATGTTTGATGAAATGCTTCAATATATGAATTATGAATTATGTTGTTGGTCATGTGTTCGAGTAAGTCATGTTATGTCAGTTTTTTTCCATCGAGTCCTGGGGGTACTTGTACCCAACAACTTAGTTGTGTCCCTAGAGCCATGTCATGTATTCACGATACTCTCAGACAAGTCATGATCCATAGAACTTAGTAAGTCATGTGACTTAGGAAATCTCAGTAATCCCAGTAGTTCAGTAACCTCCGTGATCTCAGTATTCCTAGTAAGTCTCAGTAACTTCAGTACTCTCAGTCAGTCCTCAGATCTCAGTAGCATTCCATCGGTCAACGGACTCAGTAAATTTAGTTTTAGCTTCACTAAATCATACCATAAGTTAATCAGTTCAGTTCAGTTCAGTTAAAATAGTTCAGTTTAGTTAATCAGTTCAGTGTCTATTCAATTAGGAGTAGGATTCAACACCGAGTGAACCTAAGGATGGGGACACACCTGTTATCCAGTAGAGGGTGTGATCCTTAGAAGCAATCTTTATGTGCCAGAACTACGTAGCCAGTGTAGGTTGAGATACACCCTATGTTTTTGGGATATATATATATACATCTCATTTGGGTTACCTACTAGGAGGGGTTGATGGAAGAGCTCCCTATCAGCTAGGGTATACTCACAGCAGGTCTTTACTCGTGGCATGATATTAACCCCCTTCTAGCTGGGGTTATAGGTTGGACCCCACCAGTTTAGTTCCAGGGCATGTTGATTAGTTGATTACCTCCCACAGTCTCAGTCTTAGTAAAAAAAACTCAGATAGTTCTTCAGATTTCAGGACCGTCAGATACAGTCAAATTCAGATACAATATGAAACTTAGCTAGTTCCATCAGATTCAGGACTGTCAGATACAATCACTCATGTTATCAGTTATATCAGTTCTTAGAACTTATGTTAGCAGTATTCAGCTTCAGGGTTGTCAGATATAGTCAACTAGACCAGTTCTTCATCATCAGAACTGTCAGAAATTGTTATTCATGTATTAGTAACATAGTATCAGTCCCTCAGTATTTAGTAATATAGTATCAGTATTTCTCACTTATCAACGACTCAGGGTTCAATATTAGTAGACTCAGTATTCAGTCCTATCACGATCTCAGTTACAATTACATAGTCATACATGTATTCTCACGTTTATGTTAGTTAGTCAGTTAGTATTGCTCATGCATATGAACAATTTTCATTTAGCTACCTCACTTGCATACCAGTATATTCAAAGTACTAATGCATTTGCGCTATATTGTCTTATACAATAGGTTTAGAAGTACGAGCTCTAGAGCATCAGTAGCATCCCAGTTCAGTAGTCAGAGTCAGCCGTGAGTCCTCATCCTTCGAGGACATAATAATTACATTACTATTTCAGCTTTCAGTTTAATTCAATTATTGAAGTTAGTTGGGGACATGTCCCATCAACTCCTTATTCCAACAGTTTAGAGGTTTTCAGACTATAGCATGCCAGATAGTTACTTCAAATTTGTTATACCATTTTCAGACATTGTTTTATCAGATATTTATTCAGTTTTGAACCTTATGACCTTACAGCTTTTATGTGTTCCATATAATTTTAGTATATTATTCAGTTCTTAGTTACAGATATTAGTGATAGGTTAGCTTGTGGTTCTTCGGGGTCATAGGCACCTTGTAGCATTTTGAGTACCAGATTTGGGGGGTTACAATTGTCATCATTCTTCTGGCCACTACTTTCACCTTTGTCTCTTTTAGATTTGACAATCTCTTTTGAAGTGACCTAGTTGATCATAATTGTAGCAACTTATAGCTCTTGATTTAGATCGGACCTTGGACTTTCCATGACCTCTCTATAATAGCTACTTAAACTCCTTTGGTGACTTTTGCCTCTACTTTCTGTGATAAGATTCTGCCCATGATTTTCAAGCTTTTTTCTCATTTTCTCACTGAGTAGAAGAACATATGTGACATCTTGCAGCTTCATAGTCCTTACCATATAAAATGGTTATTGCCAAAGTATTATAAGAAGATGGCAATGAGTTCAAGAGTATGATGGCTTTATCTTCCTCCTCGATCTTTACTCTGAGGTTATCCAACTGTATAATCAATCCATTAATCAAATTTAAATGTTATTGACCACATCATCTGTTAAGTGCAACCTAATTGCACTAGCAGCCTTTTCATCCATTTCTTCCTAATCCTCCAGTTTCATGGATTCAAGCTTTTTGGATTTGTCACTTAGTGCCTTGTGTAATCCATGTTGGATGAGAAGGTCCCTCATCCTTCTGTACTGTGTTGAAAAGCCATTATTACCATTGAATTTTGCTACCTCGTACTTTACTCTGGATATTTAATATTTACCGAGTGTTGTACCACCAACCACAAACAAATATTTTGTAAAGGAGCAGACCTGTGCTCTGATACCAATTGTTGGGAATAAACCCTGCAACGATAATAATATTTGCAGTAATAAAAGCAATAAATACTAAAATAACAATAATATAGTTAATCAACAAAAGCGACAATGACACTAAGATTTTTACATGAAAACCCAATAAGAGAAAAAACTACAGGCCAAGAGGAGCCACTGATATCACTATAGTAAGGAATTTTACACTCATAGTCTGAGTAAAATACTCTGAAGACCACTACACACTTAGAAGAAATATCACTCTTTTTATTTTTCCACCTCACTATAATATCGCTCGTACTTTCTATTTTTCCTCATAGACTAAACTCTCTGTGATGACTCACTTTATTTTTTCTTTCACTCTTTGATGTTGGTGTATCTTCGAAAGAGCTGAATGCTCTCCTATTTATAGTGAAAAGAAGGAGAATGTTTATGTCACTGATGATATAAAAATGTTGCAACTATTAACTACAAGATCTCTTTTGATGTTTTCACTACAAAGGGTTTGAAAAAGCAAACCAAAGAGAGGAACTTTTCATTGCATGCATTTATGAGATTGGACCCCACAAAAATAGACAATGAACTTTTCATATTAATCTGAGATTACCATCCCCACATCCATAACAACCTAGGAAAATATATCCTGCTAAGCGCACTTAAAGGGTTCCAAGAAATAGATCAAATCAATAAATTGTGAAAGCATGATCAGCTTTAAAGTTCAAACCAAAAATACCACATTGTCGCCCACTGGTTGAGAATTATAAGGTCTCGAGTTCATTTATTACTTGGAAAGAGGTGAATTAATTGATATGTGTGCGAGTTGACCCACCACCATAATTTTTTTTACTAAGTGATGGATTAGATTAGCCCAGGCCTATTCAAATACCTCTTCTTACAACTAATTGTTCATTCTTGTTAAGTTATGAAACTTTTGACTGACAACTGACACACAAGTTAAAGTTTTCTTTTATTCAGTTACAATAGGTGATTGATATCCAAAGAAGTAGAGCATAGATTGTTAGTGTAATACCCAGTACTTCTACCAAGCTTAAAATCATCCTAGAAATGTTAAAGACTTATTTTAAAGATTAATCTAGTTTTACACATATGGTATTTTCAAGATTTTCACTTTTTTTCATGTGTGAAATTGAATAAGCTTTCCATCGATACCAAATTCACCCAAATTAGACACCCGAGTGAAGAGTTAGAGTTATTTTAGTAAGATAGTGTCCCACCTGAGCCATTAGCACGTCACGGAGCAGGTCAAAATGGCAATTGTCAATTTCCAGTGTTGATCTGTGATATCAGCGTGTCGCGCCAAACTTCCAGGTCACAAACAAAGTGTAAACATGATAGCTCCGCATCACGCCGTCAGCCCAGTTCCCAATTGGCAATTTTCAGCCTGCCAAATCAAGAAATTTTCTCAGAAATAAAATACGCATCCAAGGGTTAAAATGGTCAATTTATCAACCCTATATAAACCCAATAACACATGATTTAGCCATATTTTACCCAAAATAGAGGGTTTCTCTTAAGTTTCTCTCAAGAACAAGCTAGGGTTTTCAATTGGGGATTCAAATCCAAGACTCAAATTCAAGAATCTCTCCATCAATCTTCATAGAATAAAGAACTAAGGTATGCACAGTGTTCATTAATGGATTACTTTCATCCATGAAGCTCAAGAATCCTCTTTTAAACTATAAATTGTAATATTTATGTTGTGGCCTGATTGAAATCATGATAGTGTTATTGTATGATTCCCAAGTTGTGGTTTTTATGTGTTTATCTTGAAATTACATTAGTATGTAAGATGAAATCCATGAATTGAGTGGTTTATCATGCGCAGTTTGATGAATACACCTATGCCCTAAGTGTGCATGCATGGTGTTTAATAATATGCCCCAACGAATGAATGATGATCAAGTACTTAGTTTCCATATGTCAAGATTATGTCATGTCTCTTAAGTTATGCTATACCTATTTGATTAAGATGCTTCCCATGCTAAACCTATGCATTGTGATTTCATGGTGAGATGTTCATAAGATTAGAAGCATGAAATTATGCCATGTTTATACGCATTACTATCCATGTAAAACATTATGATGATCATGTGCTTCATGAAATTCCCAACTATGAAATTATGAATTGTTGATATTTGTCATGTGACTAAAAGTGTCAAGCCTTGTCAGTTTCATTCTATCGAGTCCTGGAGGTACTTGTACCCGATAATTTAGCTGTGTCTCTTGAGGCTTGTCATATTTTCATGATAATCTCAGTCAAGCCATGATCAGTAGAATTTAGTCAGTCATGACTCAGGAAAACTCAGTAAATTCAGTATCAGTCCAGTCTCTTCCAGAAAACTCAAAAATCTCAGTAATCTCAGTAACCTCAGTGGTCTCAGTAACATTAATAATCTTGGTAAATCTTAGTAATCTTAGAAATATCCATGAACTCAGCCAATTATCAAATATTAATAGTATTTTGTCAGTCACGACATTCAGGAAACCAAGTCGTTGTACAGTTCAGTTAATCGTGTTTAGAGTCTATTCATTTGGGAGTAGGAATTAGCATCGAGTGAACCCAAGGATGGGAACACACGTTGTTAGATGAGGGTGTGATTCTCAGTAGTTATTCTTGCATTCTAGAACTATGTAGCCAGCATAGGTTGAGATATCAACACTATCAGATGAGGGTTGATGAGGTAGATAAAAACTGTCAGATAAGGGTCCCTCCATTCTCTTTTATGGGATACTATCAGATGAGAGTCACCCACAACTTTCCTTACCAGTGGCACGGTATTGACATCCTTCCAATTGGGGTTAAAGATTGGACCCCAACTCAGCTATAATGGCATATTAGGGGCATGTCAGTTAGATAACTACTTCCCACAGTTTTAGTTATAGAATTAGGACTGTTAGATACAGTCATTCAGTCTCAATAATAGAACTCAGTTCAGTTTTACAGAAATTTAGGACTGTCAGATACAGTTAACTCAGTACAATGCAGAACTCATCTAGTTCTATCAGTATTAGGACTATCAGTACAGTCACTCATATTATCAGTACTCAGACTCAGTAATCATGTTAATACAAAATCAATTAATAGTATATTAATTATATGAAACTCGTGTTATCAGTATTCACACTCAGGACTGTCAGATACAGTCAATTAGACTAGTTCTTCATAATCAAAACTATTGGAAATAGTCTTTCCTGTATTAGTGATACAACATCAGCCTCTCAGTGTTTAGTAGATTTAGTCATTCATATTCAGTATCCCAGTATCAGTACTCAGATATCAGTAAATCTATTTTATCAGAATTTATAAGTCAGTATTATCACGATCTCAGTTATAGTTACGTATTCATACATGTATTCTCATATTCATATTATTCAGTTAGTTATTATTGTTCATGAATATGAACTATTGCATTCAGCCTACCTCACTTGCATACCAGTATATTCAATGTACTGACGCATTTACGCTATGGTGTTTTATATCATAGGTTTAAAAGCACGACCTCCCGAGTATCCTTAGTAGATCAGACGTTCAACAGCCAAATTAGCAGTGAGTCCTCATTATTCGAGGATAGCATGATTATTTTATTACTTTATTATTTCAGTAGCTCAAAGTTAGTTAGGGACATATCCCATCAACTCCACAGATTTTAGACAGTTTAGAGGCTTTTAGACTAGAGTGTTTTTAGACTACATCATGTTTCAGATAGTTTATTTTAGTTTTGGGTATTGTTATACCCCATTACAGACATTGTTTTATATTCAGTATTAGTTCAGTTTTGAACCTTATGTATTTACAGCTTATATTCCACATAATTATAGTATATTATTCAGTGCTCAATTACAGATATCAGTCATAGGTTATCTTGTGGTCCTTCAGGGTCATGAGCACCGTATAATATTCTGGGTACCAGATTCGGGTCGTTACAAACTTTGTATCAAAGTCAAAGGTTCAATAGTGTCCTAGGAAGTTTGAAAAGCTACATCTAGTAGAGTCTTGTACATGGGTGTGTTGTGCACCACACTTATGTGCAGGAGGCTATGAGATATTTTAGGAATAGTTTCCCTTTTTTCATGTCTCAGATTGTGCTATATAAAAGCTCTCTAAGAAACTCATATAGATTCTCCTCATGCTTCACTCACGTTAAATTCAACTTACTTTCAAGGTAACAAAAATGGTGAAGCTCAAAGTCCTAGAGATAGGGCTTTCTTAGACAGTCCCCACAGACAGTTAGTATGGGATTGCCCATAGGCTCAAAACTATCCCATCAGTTTAGTTATGTTCCAAAGTTGTACAGCTCTTATTTATGATCATGAGAACTCATACGTCATCAGATCCCTCCTTAGAATTCTATGATAGCATATAACCTAGAGTTAAAAGCATAAACTCTGGAGTTTAGCAGTAGTAGAGTTGGGATAACATTATCCAGTTTGAACAGATTATGTATTCATGGGGATAGTTGTACCATAGTAAATTAGTAGGCTTAAACAGTGCAAGCTAGCACTTAAGTTTATTAATTTGATACTAAATATGAAGGTATGGATGTGAATTAGGTGATGTGGTATTAGTATTGTATGAAGAAATAGAACCAAATGATGTGTTTAGTAAGGTAAGTAGGTATCGAATAGAGCATAAGTATGTGATGATGATTGCAGTTCAGTTCAGAGTTTAGTAAAGTGTTCAAATACTTATGATGATGGCTTAAAGATAAGGGGGAGATGATAGATCAAGTGACCAATTCAGGCTCTCAGATTCCAGTAGTAGTGCCAATACATATAGGAAAGTAGTAAGGGAAGATTCCCCAACTCATCCTTATCTCAGTATAGAGTCTTGTACCTCAGTCATCATGATGCCTACGAATGTTTCATATCTCAGTTCCATGAACACAATTTATATTCATATGCTTTCCATAGAATCATGTATAATTCTAGTTTCCAGCATAAGGAGTTTAGTTCTATTCCCCTCAGTAATACAAATCATGTCCCACAAATGCAGAAAACTCCCAACTCCGGTCATGCATATCATGACTCATGTACTCATGTCACGATTTACAGTATACTAAGCTTCCATGGCTTATGCTATACCTCTACTGATCAGTTAAATTCAGACTATCTTATGCATATCCTCACTTTAGACCTCTTGGTGAATCCATGATGTTTATATTTTATTCCTCACGCTTCAGTCAAGTGTCAAGTTTAGTTAGTGTCCATTCATGCTTTATGTCCTCCTGATTTAACCCTTTAGTGATCTCTCTTTGTGAAAACAGTATAGTGATGGGCAGTTGCTTAGAAGGGAGAGAATGGATTTTTATGTTAAGACAAGATTCTTACGTGCTTATTTTACACGAGGGTGTAGTGATAAAGATAGGTTTGAATTTCATGTTAGTGTGCCGGTAAAGGGCTAGAAAGAGGTTGTAATTAGATGTTGGGAAAGTACAGAGTGTGAGTAAGAGTATACATTCTGATTCTCGACTTATATCGGTTTTCACTGCATGTCTATCCAAAAACTTAATTACCATGTCAGTTACAGTTTCAATTATCAAAACTTAGTATTCAATTCCAGTATAAGTTTTAGTTACAGTCTTAGTTATAGTCTCAGTCACAGTCTTAGTCTAGTAATCAAATCAACAACTCAGTTCAGTTTCAAGTTTTCTTGACCATAGCGTACAAATCTACAGACTATTTCAGAATCATGATACGCCTTGGTCTTGCATTCTCTAATAATACTGTCTTCACGAATTCATACTTAGTTACCTCATGTTAACCAGTCAGCCATTACCTTTTGTGTATAATACTTTATAGTCTCAGTCCATCTATTCAGACTAAGTACAGTTCAGTCTTACACTTTTAATATTCAACTATCAATCATCCAGTTAATCAGATAAGTTAGCATATCTATGCACTTGGGTTCAGCACCCATGTGACTCTTTTCAGTAATATTAGTTACAGTGCTAGAGGTTTAGTAATTTCATCTTAAATGGTGTTCGTAGGCCCCAACTCATCTTACCAAACTTTAGCCATATAATGATTTTCTTATTCAACTATCTTGTTTAGACAAGGCCAAGATTTCCTTGTGCCCTATAGTCATTAGAACTTTAGAGAAAGAGTGTCATAGAAACACTCTAATCGAGCATAAGTTTTTAGCATGAGTTAGTCCGCAAAGCTAGTACCTCAGTTTAGTAGTCAGACGGACAAGTTCAGATGGTGTGGTTTCCCCATCTTTCCATCTAATAACACTATTTGGAATCACATGAATATGATCATTCTAAGATTGACCAACTAGGTAGTTGTGTATTCAAATTGGTCCATGTATCATGCTTTAGTTTCAGATCCGAGATATTAAGTTAAAACTCAGCTTGTAGATGTCTTGTGCATCACTTCAGTTTCCTTAGCGACTCAGCCAAGTCAGTATTCTTTGAGGGACATAGTATCCCAAGGGGGAGATACACTATAAACCCCCACACTTTCATGCCAAGAATATCCCATTCTTTCTTCACATAAGGAATCCAGTTTAGGAGTAGGGGGTACTCATAGGTTGACCCTCTAGCTCCAATATTAGTCGTAAGCCATGTACTCAATGGCTCAGTTCAGTTCACAGAAATTTAGTTCATGCTCCATCTTTCAGTCTCATTTATGTCCTCATGTTCCCATTCATGCATACTCCAAGCATAATTATGGGTTCGCTATATTTATGGCTTATGTAATGGGTTTTCTTGAACTTACTCAATTCTATGTTTAAATTAAAATTTCAAACTTGGTATCTTTACCCTTACATGTTCGGTCGCATGTTCATGAGTCAGTTCAGTCATGTATTCATGCATCAGATATGTGTGATCAGCTTATCAGTACTCTCAGGCATGCATTCAAGTATCAGCTTAGTCATAAAATCGTGCATTAGATATGCATGCTCAATATAAATCTCAGTAATGTCAGTCAAGTAGTAATGTTTCAATTGTTCATGTTCAGTATGTACTTCAGCTTATTGTTTCTCCCATCTCAATCAGTATTATTCGAGGATAAATATTCCCAAGGGGGAGATATTGTAATACCCCGTACTTCTACCTAGCTTAAAATAATCCTAGAAATATTAAAGAATTTTTTTAAAGATGAATCCACTTTTATACATGTGGTATTTTCAAGATTTTCACTTTTTTTTCATGTGGAAAATTGAATAAGCTTTTCATTGATACTAAATTCGCCCAAATTCGACACCCGGGTGAAGAGTTAGAGCCATTTTAGTAAGACAGTGTCCCACCTGAGCCATCAGCGCATCGCGGAGCGGGTCAAAATGGCAATTGTCAATTTCCAGTGTTGATCCACGATAGTAGTGCGTCGTGCCAAACTTCCAGGTTGCAAACAAATCTCAAAAATCTTAGTAATCTCAGTAGCTCAGTAATCTCAGTGACCTCAGTGGTCTCAGTAATATCAGTAATCTCTGTAAATCTTAGTAATCTCAGAAATATTTGTGAACTCAGCCAGTTATCAGATATCAGTAGTATTCTATCAGTCACAAAATTTAAGAAACCCAATCGTTGTATAGTTTAGCTAATCATGTTCAGAGTCTATTCAGTTGGGAGTAGGAATTAGCACCGAGCGAACCCAAGGATGGGAACATACGCTATCAGATGAGGGTGTGATTCTCAGCAGTCATCCTTGCGTTCTAGAACTATGTAGCCAACATAGGTTAAGACATTAACACTATCAGATGAGGGTTGATGAGGTAGATAAATACTGTTAGATGAAGGTCCCACCGTTCTCTTTTAGGGGACACTATCAAATGAGGGTCACCCAGAGCTTGTCCTTACCAGTGGAACAATATTGACACTCTTCTAATTGGGGTTATAGATTGGACCCCAACTTAGCCATAATAGCATATTAGGGGCATATCGGTTAGATAACTACTTCCCACAGTTTTAGTTACTGAATTAGGACTGTCAGATACAGTTATTCAGTCTCAGTAATAGAACTCAATTCAGTTCTACAAAAATTTAGGACTGTCAGATACAGTTAACTCAGTACAGTGCAAAACTCAGCTAGTTCAATCAGTATCAGGACTGTCAGATACAGTCCTCATGTTATAGTACTCGGACTCAATATTCATGTTAATACGAACTTAATTAATAGTATATTAATTATACAAAACTCATGTTATTATTATTCAGACTCAGGACTGTAAGATACAGTCAATCAGACCTGTTCTTTATAATTAGAACTGTCAGAAATAGTCTTTCCTATATTAGTGATACAACATCAGTCTCTCAGTATTAGTAGATTTAGTCATTCATATTTAGTATCCCAGTATCAGTACTCAGATATCAGTAAACCCATGTTATCAGAATTCATGAGTCAGCGTTATCACAATCTCAGTTACAGTTACGTATTCATGCATGTATTCTCACATTCATATTATTCAGTCAGTTATTATTGTTCATGCATATAAACTATTGCATTCGTCCTACCTCATTGCATACCAGTACATTCAACATACTGACGCATTTGCGCTATGGTGTTTTATACTATAGGTTTAGAAGCACGAGCTCCCGAGCATCCTTAGTAGATCAGACATTCAGCAGCCAGACTAGCAGTGAGTCCTCATTATTTGAGGATAACATGATTATTTTATTACTTTATTTTTTCAATAGCCCAGAGTTAGTTGGGGACATGTCCTATCAACTCCACAGATTTTAAATAGTTTAGAGGCTTTTAGACTAGAGTGTTTTTAGACTACAGCATGTTTCAGATAGTTTATTTCAATTTTGGGTATTGTTATACCCCATTACAGACATTGTTTTATATTCAGTATTAGTTCAATTTTAAACCTTATGGACTTACAGCTTATATTCTGCATAATTATAGTATATTATTTAGTGCTCAGTTATAGATATCATTCATGGGTTAGCTTATGGTCCTTTGGGATCATGAGCATCATGTAGTATTTTGGGTACCAGATTCGGGGCGTTACAGTTGGCCAGAGGTTCATTCGTACAAACAAGAGATAAAAAAGAAAGGAAAAAAGAGGTGAAGTTGGTCTATTTGGAATTATAAAAACATGCAAGGATAATAAGGTAAACTATTTGGTCAAACAAAAGTAGTTATTAAGCTCAAAAGCCATCATTTGGAACAAGTGCAAACTATCTACCACTTTCTTTGTCCATTTTATATTACACACTTTCTATTTAGATTGTCTAAAAAAATGTCACCATCTATATTAGGATCGAAGCTATTCTATATAATTTTTTATAGATAATTTATATTAATGAAATAAAAAGAAAACCTCTAGGATTCATTATACTCCTAATGTTTTTTTACATAGAAATACACTTATTGGTATTTCTCTTTTTTTCTTAGTATAAAATAACTGATACATGAGACATCCCAATTAGACTATTTATACTAATCCTTTAATATCTTTATAATTGAACATCTAACATGGTTTTTAAATTGAATGGACTTAAGGTAGCTTATTCACATCACACCCCTTGGGTTTGGTCCTTTCCCAAACCCTGCTACTACTGGAAGCTATGGATATTGTGCATCGGCCTATCCTTAAAACGACTTAAGTTGTCTTGTATACTCTCTTTCAGTTAATTTGAGATATGACTTCTATTTGGGTTATTTGTGATTATGAGGAAATATATGCTCGCAAGTTGGTCAATGTCATTGCATAGGATATTTTCGTATTGAATAGCTGAATTCGAACGAGGGTTCAGGTTTAAGTATATAATAGAAGACTAGAATTAATAAACTAAAATTTTTGAATCTGGATGATCTTTATACAAAGTCGTTGAGTAGTGAGGAGCCTTCACACCTCGAGCTAACGCTATAAGAATATTTGCATTAGTATGCACAATGCATCCGGTCTTTGTATTTCAGTAAAGTTAGCAAGAGAGAAGCCGTTGCAGTTGGTTGTCTCTCACATAAAATGTTATACTTTCTTCAAAGGGGAAAATAGGATCATCGACAAGCTTTATCACTGAGGAACACTCAATTTTGATCGTGTATTTACTTTGTATCAGCACCCCAAAGAGCTTAAAGGCACTGCTGTTGTTTGGTCTTCTCCAAAAGATATTTATCTTTATTTTTCCTACACAAATAGGCAATGGATTGTATAAACTTTACTAGAAGAGAAGTGTATGATTTTATTGATATGTATGTGTATATATACAAGAGGGCACAAAACAAATAAGTAAAGAATAAACTAATAAATAATTGTGATCTTCTCCTAAATGAAAACTAAATAACTGATGAGATACTGAGATATGGAAGATTAATCATGAGATATCTTAGTATAAATCAAGAGATATCGCTAATATGCCCCCGCAAGATGGTAGATCGGTCTGATATTCTAATTCTGGACCTTAGTGATTTGAATGGAGCTTTTGCAAATGGCTTAGTCAGAAGATCTGCCAATTGGTCTTGGGATGAGACATGAGAAACACATAGCAGGATTTGTTGGCAGAGATTTCAAACAAAATGATGGTCAATATCAATGTGCTTTATTTTGGAATGAAAAACTGGTTTAGTACACACATAAGTCCCACCAAGATTGTCACAGTACATAATTGGTGGTTCTTTCAGATAAATAGATAACTCTTTAAGAAAATTATGGACCCAACAAATTTCAACAGAAGTTGAAGCAATATCACGATATTCAAATTTTGTAGATGAGCGAGCAATAACTCTTTGCTTCTTAGAAATCCATGAGATCGAATTGGAGCCTAAAAACATAATATATGTTGTAGTAAAAAAGTGGTCTTCATGATAACCTACCCAATCTGAGTCAGAGAAGGCGTGCAGATTTAATGACTTGCCTTTTCAAAGAAATAGTCTATTAGCAGATATGCCAACAAGATAGGGAAGAACTCATTTTACAATAGCCCAATATGTAGTCATTGAAGCACTTGTAAGATGAGACAATTTTCTTACAACAAAGGCCATATCCGGTCTGGTAAGGTGGAGATATTGTTTACTTCCAACTATACTTTAATATTCTCTAGGATCCTCAAATAGAGAGCTATCACTACTTAAAGGACAAGATCCGCTTACCATTGGTGTGCACATTGGATTAGCTTAAGCCATGTTGGCTTTGTTTAAAATCTCATATATATACTTCTGTTGACTAAAGAAAATTCATGAAGGTGAGAGAATAACTTGAACACCCAAGAAAAAATGCAAATCACCAAGATCTTTAACAGAAAAATGATTAGCAAGACACCCAATAAAATCTTCCACCAAACTTTGATTATTCCCCATGATAATTAGATCATCAACATAGATAAGGAGATAGAGTGTAACTCCAGATTTAGCATATATAAATAGGCAATGATCTGACTGAGAATGGAAAAATCCATATAAAACAAGATAGGATTTAAGTTTCTCATACCATGCTCACGGAGCCTATTTAAGCCCATAAATTTCTTTGTCAAGCCGACAAACATGAGTGGGAATGTCTCATTAACAAATCCAGGAGGCTGATATATATAAACTTCCTTAGTTAAAGTACTGTGCAAGAAGGTATTGTTAACATCTAATTGATGAGGTGGCCAATCAAATGAGGCAACCAGTGAGAGAATAACACGCACTATGGTATGCTTTGCTACTGGAGAATATGTTTCACCATAATCAACACCTAGACACTACAAGAAACCTTTAGCAACAAGTCAAGCTTTATAGCAGCTAATACTTCCATCAGATTTGTATTTAACATGAAAAATACACTTAGCCTTGATGGGTTTGGCTTAAGAATTTTTTGGTACAAGAGACCATGTTCCATGAAACTTAAGTGTTGATAATTCCTTATTTATGGTAGCATGCCATTTAGGATCTTTTAATGCTTGGTTAACACTCCTAGGTTTAATAGGTTTGGGTATTAAATTAGAAGAAAGAGATGATCTGATTGACTTGGGTTTGCTAATGGTATTTAAGAAAATGGCTTGTAATTTAAAAGGTTGTGCCACAGGGAATGATTTGGGTTTAGGAGTTAAGGTAGAACTAAAACAAAGTCTTTGAATTGGCTTACTAATATTGTTTTTAGAATGGGTAACCATGCGATGATTTGGTATAGGGGCAGAATAAGGAATGGAGGAACCAGAAATAGCAGAAATCATACCTGAAAAGGATGTTGTGGAGTTCTCAGGCTCATCTGATGAAGAGCAATTGCTGGTGGCAGCCTCATGAGAGGTACTTCCTAAATCTGATGTTATAGATATAACATTAGAAGAGTTACCCGATGGACTTGATGTAAAAGGAATAGTATAATGAGAGGGATCCCATATATCAATAGTGTAAGAATCGGGTTGATTTTCCTTAATTTTCATAGATAAACACGAAAAATGATGCTCTACAAAGTCCACATGTCTGGAGACATACAACCTGGACTTCACAAGATCAAAACAAACATAAGCTCTTTGATTTCACGAGTATCCAAGAAAAAGGCATGGGCTGGAGCGAGGTTGCAATTTTTTTTATTATAATGCCTTAACCATGGGTAGCACAAATAACCAAAAACCCAAAGCTTGGTATAGTTTGGTTGTTTTCCATACAACCGAAAATAGAGAAAGTGATTCTCTATAATTCTATTAGGTAAGTGATTAATAAGGTAGGCTACAGTAGTAAAGGCATAGGACTAAAATTTTAGAGGGACATTCGTATTATGAAATAGGGTGATGCCTATTTCAACAATATAATGATGACGACGTTCGGTAGTTGCATTATGTTTAGGGGTATGTGAAGGAGTGAGAAGGTGAGAAATTCCATTTTCTTCAAAGAAGTATCTAAGATGGATGAATTCACCACCATTGTCAGAGTAAAAAGAGATTATGGGCTTTTGAAAGAGCTTTTCTACAACTTTCTTAATTTTGGAAATATAATGGATACATCAAACTTTCATTTTATGGGAAAGAACTAGATGTATTTCATATAATAATCAACAAATATTAGATAATATTGAAAACCATCTATTGAAATATCGGTGAAGGACCCCAAACATCTGAATAAATGTATTCCAAAGGAGCATTGAAACTTATGCATTTTACCGTATTTACAAGAATTGCAAAAGAATGATTTTTCTATTGAAGATGAAATATCTAAATACTTGAAAACTTGACAAAGAGTAGGAGAGGGAGGGTGATCGAGACGTCGATGTCAATTGGATGTAGTTGTGGTGGCGGCGGTGGCAAGGGATTGCGGAGAGGTTAGTGATCGAAGGGATTAAGGCCATGGATAAACACCATTTTCAGGTTTCCCTGCTAGTAGAGGCGCCCCCGTGGAAAAGTCCTTCACAACAAATGAATAGGGTAGGAATGAGACAGAAGTATAATTATAATTACAAAGTTGATAAATTGAGATAAGGTTCTTCTTCATCTTAGGAACATATAAAACATTGGATAAACTTAAAGGCTGAGAAGATGATAGTAAAGAAGCAAATCTTCTATGGGTGATTTTGTGTTCATTACCGTCACCAAGCATAATGTCTTCACTGCCATCATAATTGGAGTGAAGGGATAGATTTTAGAGATCCCGTGTGATGTGATGTGAGGCACCAGAGTCAACAAGCCAATTTCCATCATTGCTATTGTTGTGAGTTGCATAGTTAGCATGCGGCTATTGTGTTTGAGGCTGAGCATTGTTTTTTGTATGTCCATCTGATTCAGATCCATTAATAAGAGAAAGGATTGCTAATAATTTTGGCATTGCTTCACGTGATGACCAGGCTTAACACAAAGCTGGCAAGTAACACGAGGATGATTTCTCTGGTTATTTTGACCAGTAAATTGAGCATCGGTATTGTTAGCAGAAAGTTGATTTGAGTTATTTAACAGATGCAAAGCATGATTGGGCTAAGAAAGATTGTTGTGAGGTGATGGTTTAGTAGCAAAGTTTGTTGTAACTGGAACTGTGGTAGGGAAGATGAGCAAACAAGATTATTCTCAAAAACAAAGAGCTTCTCATAAAGCTCTTCAAATATCATTGGAGTTTCTCGGGCACGCAGAGCTGCAGTGATAGTGTCATATTCTGTTGGAATTCCATGGAGAGCATGAAGAAAGAGCTCATCCATCGAAATTTGAATGGTAGCTGAGGCTAAAGTGTTGTAGATTTATTTGATCTTCTGCAAGTATGAGGTAATAGAGAGACTACCCTTTTTCATATTGCTAAGGGATTCTCTAAGACTCATGATATGGGCACGTGATGTCTGTGTAGAGGCTGCCACTAGATTTTTCCAGAGATCATTAGTGGTGTGCATCGATCGGTTTGGTTTTATGTGTTATTGGTTCAGTTTATCGGTTTTTGATTTTTAAATATGTAAAATTAATAACCAACCAATAAGATATTTTCTTATTGGTTTTGGTTTATCAGTTTTTGGTCCTTAACGGTTTGATTTTTGGTTCAACCAATAAGAAAATACTTATAAAATAGAAATAGTAGCAACTAACATAAAAAAACAAAATCTTAGTTACCGCTAAAATCTTACGCAATGCATTTTAGTTTACAAGAATCTTCAAACTTGAACTGAATGTTAGTTACAAATAAAGTAAATCCTAATTGTTGGAATCTATAAATGCTTCAAGCTATTCAATACAATAATAAAAGAGCTTTACATTGTGCCTTTGTTGCCCTGAATAGGTTAATACTTTGTGAATCACTGAATTTTGAATAAGTAGTGCATATAATATAATATGCATATACATATCTCTCTCTCTCTCTCTCTATATATATATATAGATAGATAGAGATTTATATATATAATATAAATAGGGATAAAACAATAACTTAATGTATCCTTATTGGGTTATCGGTTTAACCGATAACCCAATAAGCTAAAATTGAAACCAAACCGTTTACCCAATAAATTTTTTTATAAAATCAATAAAAAATCGTTAAGCCAATAACCCAATACCAATAACCTAATAACATTTTTATCTATTTGGTTTATCAGTCGATTTGGTTTTTGCACACCCCTAGAGAGCATAGAAAGTCTTGGCATCAATGACAAAGAGAACAATATCAAAATATAGAGAGGCAACAATGGCACTTCGAATGAGATTGTCTTTCCTCTTATGAAAAGGAGTGGTTGTTGAACTTGGTGGTTGTTCAACAAAGTGAAGAAAGTCATATGTAGTAAGGATGGTTTCCCACTGGTATTTCCATGGCTGGTAGTTCATATTGTTGAGTTTTAGAGGTTCCTGAGCAACAACGTTGATACTAATCAACTGCTCAGTGTTATTCATAGTGAGAACTGTGGGAGAATGTGGTGCAGCCATGTGAGGTGTGGTGTAAGTGTTATCAGTGGTAGAATTGGTTGGAGTTATGGTTGAGGTGTTCTCGGTGGAGGAATTACTTGGAGCCATTGTTTTGGTAGAGGAAAAAAAATACAAATTCTCAGGAAAAAAAATTTTATGAAGCTTTTAGACTCTTGATACCATATAAAATTTCCTGGAAGAGAAGTGTATGATTTTATTGATATTTATGTGTATGTGTATATATATAAGAGAGCACAAAATAAATAAGTAAAGAATCAACTAATAAAGAATTGCGATCTTCTCCTAAATAGAAATTAAATCACTAATGAGATACTGAGCTATGAAAGATAATCATCAGATATCTTAGTATCAATCAAGAGATATCGCTAATATATTGGAGCGTGTGGATATAACTGCAGTATTTGTATGCCACAAACAAAGGCAAAAAGACCATATTGGTAATGCCACCGATGATTTTCTCTAGTTGATCCAGAGGTTGATAACAAAGGTTGCATACTGGATTTTGTGCAAAATTGTCGTGACAATCATGATAATTTAGAAAATTGGCTCAAAATGTAGGATGATTGCATTGGGTAGTGACAAAAATTGAGGAACTTATGAATTAGGTCATATGTTCAAACCCTGCTATATGTGAACTAAGCCTAGTTGTGGGTCAAACTCACAGATCATCCAAAGAAATATGTAGGATCATTGAATTGCTACACTTTATTAATGTTTTATTTCTGTCATATAAAATAAATCTATATTTCAACCCTAAAGTATAACAAACCAAAACCAAGAAAATTTTGATTAAGAATTGGGTAGAGGCCAAGCGAATGTAGGCCTCTGTTATAAAAAATTATGATGTAGGTTTAACCACATGGGCTGACCTTAGGTGGGCACCCTCCAAAGTACAATGGAGGTCACCATCCTAGGCCATAAGTCTTATTGATCACCAATTGACCCCATCCAGGTAAGTATACTTTATGGTGCTCCTTCATATCATTTTATATTATCTAGATCCTTGTTTTTCTTTGTGTCAGTCGATGTGGGACATTTGACCCTCGATTTTTTAATTACCTTTTGTTTTTTTAGCATTTATAGCAAACTAGATAGACAACAAACAAATCCTACATTCTTGAGAAAATTAAATTAAAAATTCCTTATGTATTCTAGTATGAGCAAATCATGGAAAACAATTACAGTGACATAGTCAAGTGTCTCGTTGTACTAGGATTAAAGGTTTTCTGTGGAAACTGTTGTTAACAAAAAATGCCTAAAATTGTTTCTCAATTTATTGGGTGTATTCGGTACCAAGGAAAACATTTTTCATGATACACATTTTCCTCCATACTGAACATATCCATAATGTTTACTCCTTATGCTTAATTTGATCTTCCTTTTCTTCTCCTTGGTGTCTTGGCCAGTAACATGATATACATTTTCCTCCATACTGAACATATCCATAATGTTTACTCCTTATGCTTAATTTGATCTTCCTTTTCTTCTCCTTGGTGTCTTGGCCAGTATGCGTGCCGACTAATTCTACGAGGTACCTTGATACATCTCACTAGCATAGGAACAACAATATCCCGCCCAAGAAAACCAAAGCAACAACCACTTCTAACCCACCCCCACTAATTGCAGCATGCACACAGTATTCTTTAGTAAAAGGCAAAAGAATAGTTCTCTTTGTGCTCACTGCATGGCTTAGTGAGATCCACCACCCAAATGTGCTACAATTTTATATTGTGACAAAGTTTGTAATTACTCGTTGTTTGTTAATGTGGTACTCCCCTCACTCCTTTAAAAATTGCTCTCTGCTTTAGTTTTTCCCCTTCTTTTTCACCAGTCAGTCCTTCAATATCTTTATGATTGAAAATCTATAATGCTTTTCATATTGAAACGACTTAAGGGTAGATTATCTAGACGGTTCATGGAATACGGTCTTTTAATCGACCATGCAAACGCAAAATACTTTGGGTACCGTGCACCAAGTTAAGTTTTCCTGTATAATAGCTTGTTTAGTTAATTTAAGATGTGATTTTACTATGGTTTATTTGTGATTCTGAGAAAATATATACTCATAAGACAATTGATAGAATTTTTCATAGGGATGTTTTGGACCAATTATCTTGAATAGCCGAATTCGATGCAGGTTCGATTTTTTGTAGTGTACATATAGTGAAGGACCCATTGGCAGAAAGTATAAAACATTTAATAAAGCAGTTTCCAGTTGTCTAAATTGCATCAATTGCATATTTCATGGTTTACTTAAGTAGCCTTGTAATCTAAGTTGCTCGGACTATTAAAAAATGTTGTCACACCGTACTCGTTTCGGATCCTCCAAAGCCACAAGACAATTTTTTTAAGAGTCCCAGCAACATAGTTTATAGGGAAAAGGCTCAAATATGCCATTGAACTATCAGAAATGGCTCATTTATTCCATCAGTTAAAAATTTGGCTCATTCATGCCATCGCCGTTACAAAATTGGCTCATCCATGCCATTAATTTTTAACAGTGGTTTTCAAAAATAGCTTTGTCACGTGGCCTTTTATGAAAGTCCACGTCATTAATTAAAATAAGAAAAAAGCCTCAAATATGCCATTAAACTATCAGAAATGGCTCATTTATGCCATCAGTTAAAAGTTCAGCTCATTTATGCCATCGTCGTTATAAAATCAGCTCACCCATGTCTTTACTTTTTAATGGTGCATTTTCAAAAATAGTTTTGTCATATGGACTTTTATTAGAGGTTCGCGACATTAATTAAATAAATCAATATTAATTTCAAAATATCTTAGACCCATTAAAAACAACCGATTCATTTAACGTAACCCGACCCACACCCATTAAAATATTTTTTTTCCCACGACATCAACTATTTTTTTAATCAACAAAAATAGTGATTAATGTATATCCTTTGACTATTTCTAGTTGATTCTAAATCATCATAAATGTTATGCTAAACAGAAACCTCAAAAATTCTAACCCATAGTAACTGATTAGTTTTAATTCCAGTGACTCTAATATATATACTCTGAAGTTGCAAGAAAATAAACCAATGAACGATTAGAGCAAGTAAGAAAAAGAAAGAGGCGTACCAATAGAACTTCTCCATTCTCCCATCACGAATTAGGGGAGTATACATTATTGAAGAAATCATTTCCAAATAACGACTTAAAAGAAGTCTGTTATCCTAGTTATCCCGCCATGCATATGGAATAACTTCTTCCATCACGAATTAATGGAGCATACATGGTTGAAAAATCATTTTCAAATAACGGCTTAAAAGAAGTCTACTATTCCAATTACCCCGCCATGTATATGGGATAACTTCTCCTATTATTATAGTATAAATGCTGGAATAAATAACCCCAATACTAACTAATTTCAAATATTTTGAAATTAATAATGATTTATTTTATTAATGATGTGGACTTCTAATGAAAGACCATGTGGCAAAGCTATTTTTAAAAATCCATCATTAAAAATTAATGGAATGAGTGAGTTGATTTTATAACGGTGATGGCATGAATGAGCCAAACTTTTAACTGATGGCATAAATGAGCCAATTCTAATAGTTCAATGGTATATTTGAGCCTTTTTACTTATTTTAATTAATGACGTGGATCTCTAATAAAAGACCGTGTGGCAAAGTATTTTTGAAAGCCACCGTTAAAAAGTAATGGCATGGATGAGCTGGTTTTGTAACGGCGATGGCATGAATGAGCTCAACTTTTAACTGATGACATAAATGAGTCATTTCTGATAGTTCAATGGCATATTTGAGCCTTTTCCCTAGTTTATAATGAGATTAGTAGCACAAGGAACCTGTATTTCAAAGTTAAGATTTTTGATTACCCAAAGAATGTTGGTTATGCTGTTTTTATCACTCCCAAGAAGAAGTCCATGAGGAGACGTTGACCAGAACAAACCGTGTTTATTTTTATTAGGTATCCATCAATATGATGGAAGTATCAGTATGTTGTTGGACTAAAACAATTCAAAGTACTCTAATATGAAGTGATATTGTTCACTTTGGGTCAAACCTACACTATTTGTCCGAAAGATACTCTTAACAAAATGCATTGTCATTTACCTAAAAATTAAAGTTAATATCTGGTCATTGCGGTCTTATCAATCACTATGTGTTATTTAATGTCGGAAACTTCCTTTGTATGCTAGTATGTCTTAGTTGCTAGATTATTAGCATGATTCATCTTTTTCTAAGATCTTAGGGCTTCCAACTAGTTTGGATATTCAAAAATTGACATGCCTACCCAAAGGATCCATCATCATTTTCGACAGAAATTGATTGAAACTCATGATGGCCCCAACACTTGTAAAGAAAGAACAAGGTCAAACTTCACAAAAACCCATTTAATAACAAGGATGTGCCCCAAATAACTTTTCACTTTATAATATTTTAGAGTCTCACATTAATTGGGGAATGTATAGGTCGTTTGCTTATATGAACTTAAAAAGAGGAAGTAGTTATATCCAAAAGGTTATTTACACAAGTCTAGATTCAGTACACAAAGTAGATCAAAAATAAGGAAATTTTGTTTGAGAATTAGGCAGGGGCTGTGCAAACGCAGGCCTTTGCTATAACAAATTATGATGTAGACTCCACCTGTGAAAATCAAGCATCACAGCTTGATGATTCATGAACAAGGAAGAAGAAATGAGAGAGTGAAGTTGTAAACTTTATTCATCATCAAAATAATGTGTTATAATTTGATATTGTACCTTATATAGGCTATGAAAGATATACAAAATATCTAATAACTACCTCCTTCTATAATATTCTATTTGACACCTCATTGCACCTAACTAAGCATTGTCTAACAACCTCTAACAACTTTCAACCCCTTATACGACTGACTCAGCAATATACAACGAACTAACTAACTGCATATCTACTCCTATCAGTGCTACACTTCAGTGGACCAGGTAGTCATATATGTGTCAACAACATAGTAGTTAAAACACGTCCCTTTAAGCTGCAGGGTGCAATATATTTAGCACACCAAGCTTGCCTAATAAATGAGCATGTTGATCTTGGCTTAGCCCATTAGTAAGGAAGTCAGCCACTTGGTCCTGAGAGTGAACATGTACATCTTGTATCAGTCTACTTTTGATCTTGTCCCTGATGAAATGGCAGTCAATCTCTTTGTGTTTTGTTCTCTCATAAAACACAGGATTGTTGGCCAACTGAATTATTAAATTGCTATCACTGAAGACTGATATAGGTAAGGTAATGAGAACCTTGAGTTCCTAAAACAAACCAACTAACCAAGTTATCTTTTTAACTATTGAAGCCATGCTTCTGTACTCAGCTTTAATAGAACTCCTGGAAATAGTGTGCTATTTCTTGGACTTCCAAGAAATCAAGGATTCACTAAATTGAACTGCATAACCAGTAACTGATCTCCTGGTGTTGGTAAAAGTAGCCCAATCTGAGTCACACCAGCAAGTTAGAGTGGTAGAATGTTAAGCCTGTAACCAGATTCCTTGACCAACAGAACCTTTGAGGTATCTGACTACCCTGGTAGCAACCTCCCAATGTGATATCTTGGGATATTGCATAAACTGGCTGAGAGTGTGGACTGCAAAATTGATATCTAGTCTAGGAATAGTGACATACATGAGTTTACCTATTAGTCTTTGATAAGAAGAAGCATCAGACAATAAACCATCACCTTGTGCACCTGTGGTTTGATCATACTTAAGTGAGGTCAGCCTTACATTGGATTCTAAGGGAGTGATTGAAGGTTTTGAACCACTAAGGCCAGTATCTGAAATTATTTCTAAGATGTATTTTCGTTGATTTAATATCACCCCTGAAGATGATCTGAGAACTTCAATACCCAAGAAGTATTTGAGATTCCCCAAGTCTTTCATCTTGAACTACTGCTGCAACTTGGCTTTTGTTGTATCAATCAAAGTAGCATTGCTTCTAGTAAGAAGCAGATCATCAACATATACAAGCACTATCACTGTTTCATCACCTTGATGTAGGAAGAAGAGAGAATAGTCATGAGAACTTTGAGTGAATCAAACATCAAGCAAGACATGAGTCAGTTTCAGGTTCCATTGTCTGGAAGCCTGTTTGAGGCCATACAAGGATTTGAGTAGTTTACAAACCTTGTGCTCTCCTTGGATTTTGAAACCTTCTGGAAGATCCATGCACACCTTCTCTTTAAGATCCCCTTGTAAAAATGCATTATAGACATCCATTTGATAGAGAGGCCATCCTTTAGATACTGCTATAGCAATCACACTCCAGACAGTAACCATTTTTTCCACTGGTGAATATGTCTCATAATAATCAAGCCCTTCTTGTTGGCTATATCCCTTGGAAACTAATCTTGCTTTGAACCTTTCCATTTCACCATTTGCAAGATATTTAATCTTGTATATCTATTTGGAACCAAAAGTGTTCTTCCCTTTGGGCAGGTCAACAATGGTCCATATGTTGTTTTCCTCTAATGCTTGAATTTCTAACTTTATAGCTTCCACCTATATTTCATCCTTTACACCTTGTTTGAAGTGTTGAGGCTCAGTTAGAGTAGAGAACCTTGACGAGTAACACTGATATGCTAGTTTTAATTTACTATAAGATAGGTTGTTAGCTAAGAGGTACTTGCATCTCTGGGATTTTGAAGTGTCAACATAATCATGCATCCACACAGGTGGTTTGCTTGTTCTCGTTGGTCTACTTAAAGAGGGATAAAGTAGGGAACGGTTATCTTGACATATTTCTTTATGAGTGGTGCTAGGTGAAGTTACACCAGGTACTGCAGCATCAGAGGAATCTTGGCAATCAGCATAAATATTTGCATCATAAAAATGAATGTCCTCTAAAGGAACATCAACACCAACTTCATCATATATGGAGACTAGAAAGTCATTGGTGTCTTCATCGGTTTTGGAAGTATCTGCATGCTGTAATTTTGCTTGTGATGGATGAAATGGAAAAGAATCTTCATAAAACACAACATCCCTACTCACTAATAATTCTTTTGAGTTGATGTCCAGTAATAAGTAACCCTTTTGAGATTCTGAATATCCTACTAGCACAGCAGGTTTAGCTCTTTCAGAGAACTTTTCACCCCTAGGGACAACAGTCATATAGCACAGACATCCAAACACCCTCAAATGAGACAGCTTGGGATCTTTAGAAAATAGCAACTAATATGGGCTCTTACCACTCAGGACTGAGGTTGGCAACCTGTTCATGATATATATTACAGCTTTTACACATAATCCCTAGTACTTGATGGGCAAATGGGATTGAATCTTAAGAGCTCTAGCAATATTCAATATGTGCCTGTGCTTCCTTTCCACTACTCTATTTTGTTGTGGAGTGTAAGGACAACTGGTCTAATATAGAATACCCAGAGACTGGAATAATATGTGACATTGAGTACTGACACATTCAGTCCCATTATTATATCTAATGGTTTTTATCACCACTCCAAACTATGTTTTAATCATGGATATGAATGTCTTAATAGCTACTATGGTTTCAGATTTTAGCTGCAACAGATTAATCCAAGTATATCTACTATAGTCATCCACCATAGTCAAGAAACAACACTTATTATCAAATGTAGGTGTTCTATAAGGACCTCATAAATCCATGTGTACAAGTTCAAAAATTGTAGAACATCTAGTAGTACTTGTGGGAGATGGCATTCTTGTTTGTTTAGCTAGTGGGAATACAGTACATTTATTTAATATATTTACATCACTATGATTCATCAAAATTTTTAATTATCTTAAAACCTGAGGAGCTGGGTGCCCACGTCTTTGGTGCCATAGTCTGCAATTAGGAACAACAACCTCTGCAGTGAACCTGTCGTGTTTTGGTCCTTCCTGGACAACATTATCTTTCCATTCTTCTTTAAGAACATATAGTCCAACCTCTTTTCTACCAATCCCCTTCACCTTACCATTGAAGAGGTCCTAAAATATGCAGAAATCAGGATAAAAAGACACAAAGCATGAAAGTTCCTTGGTTATCTTAGCAGCAGACAACAAATTTAGTCTAAAATATGGAACAAAGAGAACATACTTGATCACATCATTTGTAAATATATAAGCTTCTCCTGTGTAAGAAATTATGACTTCATCTCCTGTTGGAAGGTACAATTTGTCTAAATGTCTTGGAACCAAGCTATTGCTATCTTTAAACAAGTGTCTATTGGCAGACACATGATGTGTAGCCCCTGAATCTATAATCCAACTGTCAGTACAAGTCTTGAATAAGAAATAAGTAGTAATACCTATCATATTGACTTGTTTCATATCCTTGGTATCTTTATTCAACATGTTCATGATTTGATTGTACTCTTCATCAGTAAATGTATGTGGTTTTGCCAGTGGTACAAGATTGCCATCATGACTGGAACTGGCAGTATCAACTAGTCCTGCTACCATTCTTACAATTTGGAAAAACTTGCTACCAGTGTTATATGACCTAAAATTTAGAGGAGCATAACCCTGTTTCTTCTTATTTTTCCAATCATTTGGATATCCTATCAGTTTGTAGCAATTTTCTTCAATATGACCTGAAATTTGATAGTAGTCACACCTTCTACTCTTGTAATTTATGTTTCCCTGTCCATAACCATAATTACGATTCACTTGCATAGCAAGAGGTTCTGATCTGTCGTGTACAGATGAGTGTTGTATCTCATCCTCTATGAGCATGGCATAAGCTTGATTGAGAGTTGGAGTTACTCCTTTAAGTAAGATCTGTATCCTAGATTGATTGTAGGACTCATTCAAGCCACTCAAAAATTGTAGAAGTCTCAGTTGACACATATAATCTGAGTATTCTTTGGATTTAGGGCAATCACAGCTAGAATTTGGAACCAGAACATCATACTCACTCCACAAGGTTTTCAACTTAGTAAAATAATCTAAGATTGAATCAGTACCTTGAGAATGCATATTGATTTCACGATGCAATTGATATATACGCACATGATTCGCTTTGTCATATCTCTCCATCAAATCATTCTAGACTGCACAAGCATTTGTAGCATACACGATCCCAGATAGTAAGCTTTCACTCACTGTATTCATGATCCATGAAAGGACAATCGCATTACATGTTTCCTACTGATCATGAATTCTTCTCTGTATGACTCCTTGTTGCAGGATCCAGTGACAAAAACATACTTTCTCTTCCCTAAGAGAGCAATTTACATGGATTGACTCCAAAGACTATAGTTTTCTGAACCAGTCAATTTGATTGGAATGAGTATAGAACTTGAACTATCTGAAGCACCAATGAAGAGAGGATCACTTTGATCAATTCTGGGTGCCATGAATGAAGAAGCTCAGCTATAAAATCAACCAAACTTGCAGAAAAATCAAAGTACTCTCTGTATCAGCCAACCTGGCTTTGATACCATATGAAAATCAAGCATCACAACTTAATGATTCATGAACAAGGAAGAATAAATGAGAGAGTTAAGTTGTAAAATTTACTCATCACCAAAATCACGTGTTACAATCTGATATTATACCTTATATAGGCTATGAAAGATATACAAAATATCTAATAACTATCTCCTTCTAGAATATTCTATTTGACACCTCATTGCACCTAACTAAACATTATCTAACAACCTCTAACAACTTTCAACCCCTTATACAGCTGACTCGGCAATATACAACTAACTAACTCACTACATATCTACTCCTATCAGTGCTACACATCAGTGGAACAGGTAGTCACATATGTGTCAACAACACAGTAGTTAAAACATGACCACTTGAACCGACTTTAGGTGGCCACCCTCCTAAAGTTCAATGAAAGTCATCAACCTAGGTTATGGGTCTTATTTATCGTCCATTAACCCCGTCCATGGAAGTATGTTTCCTAGTGTTCCTTCGTATTCTTTTATATTCATCCAGATCCTCATTTTTCTTTTGTGTCAGCCGATGAGGGAAATTTGTCCATTTTTTTTATTTTTGTTGTTTGCATTTATAGCAAACCAGGTAGACAACAATCAAATGTTTACCATATTCATGGGAAATTCAAATAAAATAAAGATTCCATCATGTCAAACACATCCATAGTGTTATTTTCCTTTTTTTTTACTTCACACAACTGTGGTGTCTTAGCTAATATATCTGCACTACGACTAATTCTATAAGGTAACAACTACTTTATCTTCGGTCCCCCCACAACTATCGATAAACTCCCTCCTGCAAAATAAGCGGCAGGAGTTTTTTTCCTTTTTGAACAATAAAAAGATTGGTAGAAATGGCATAATACATGACTTGGCCTTTTACATGTCAAATCTCATATGATTTAATATATAGGACGTGCACTTCACGCGATTTGAGTGTCTATTTTGCATGTTAAATGGCACATTTATGTATACTCTTGGCTGTATTTTATTGCATTTTTTGTTTTGCAGACTGAATTTCACTCATACAAAATAATAAAAGCCAAGAATAAGAAATACGCATGAATAAAAAATTGAAACTAGAATTGAATAAAATGTTGAAACTAGAATTGTCGGGGTACTCTAAAGAAGAGAACCCCTCCAAAAAATGACATATACCACTAATTGCAGTGCACACGCGGTAATCTTTAGTAAAAGGCAAAAGAATAATTCGCTTTGTGCTCACTGCGTGGCTGTGTGACTTCTCCAACTTACATCTGCTGCCTGTATATATTACAACAAAGTTTGTGTTACTTGTGGTTTATCGATGTGGTACTCGCACCTCACTTCGTTATAATATTGGTCTCTGCTTCTTCAATATATTGTGAATGATTGAATATCAAAATGTTATTTTTTCCAAATAGAAAAAGACTTGTATACTTTCTTGTTTGATAAATTGGAAATATATACTCATAAGTTAAGCAACGTAATGTCATAAGGATATTTTGGACTCAGCATCTTTAATAGCGAAATTCCAATACAAGTTTAAGTGTATACTGAAGGACCCAATAGGCAGAAGCAGAAAATAAAGCAGTTGTTTGTTTACTCTAAGTTGTCCTTATAATCTATATTGCTCGGACTGTCCAAAAATGTTGTTGAACCTGTACTATCAGATCCTCTTGATACACAAGTCAGTTTTCTTTTAGAGTTCAAGCTAACATAGTTTGTAATGGTGATGTGTTTGTATCACTCCCCAGAAGAAGTTCATGGGGAGTTGATAAGAACAAAAAGCATTTAGTTTTAAATCATTGGCTAGTAACTTTATTGGGTGTCGCCAATGTGATGGAAGTATCAGTATGTTGTTGGGCTAAAACAATCCAAAGATAAATTCTTAATATGTAGTGACATTTTTCACTTTGGATCAAACATGTTCAATTATTTCCAAAAGATTTAAAATGTGTTGTCTAGAACAGCTGGCGGTTTAAATATTCTAGATACTACTATCTGGAATAGAGCTGCAATTCTTAAGTTGCTATGGAACTTATGTTGCAAAAAGGACAACTTACGGGTGAAGTGGGTTCACCGTTATTATATCAAAGTAAGGAATATTTGGAATTGTGCACCCTCCCAAGCCTCATGGGTGGTCCGGAAGATACTGAAGAAAAAGAAACACTTACAAGATACAAGGATCCATATATCTGAACTAACAAATCTACAACAATACTCCATCAAAAAGATGCACATTGCAATGAGGGGTGACTTTGAAAAGGTTCCCTGGAGAAGGATCATTTGCAATAATCCTGGATCACCTAGATGGATTTTCATTACAAGACTAGCAGCTCTGAGAAGACTACACACCTAAAACAAGTTAATGCAACGGGGAATCATAGATAACCGGTAGTGTGTTTTGTGCAGTGGGGGAATTTATTCCAGTGACAATTTAATCTTTTCATGTGACTACTCCTACAATTACAAGGTACAAGCAGACAAGCAAAGTCATGGAAGAAGAGTTGGATTGGATGACTATGAATGCTAGAGGGAAAGGAGCTGTTGCCAAAATCTTCAGAATGAGCACTACATATGCAGTATATCACATATGGATTGAGAGAAATCACAGGATATTCGAGGCCAAAACTAGTGATCCATCCTTGATTACCACAAAAATAGTGTGGTCTAATTTTTTGAATATTATTGCTTTGATGTCATAGGGAGTTCATTTTATTTAACTACTTGGTGGCCATATATACCAACACAGTTTTGACTATGTACAGAAATCAGAATGTTAATACTTTTTGGTAATAAAATATTTAGGTCCCTAAAAGGAAAAACACGTTATCATTATCCAAAGGGAAAAGAGTCAAATATGCCCCTGAACTTTGTAAAAAGGTTCAAATATGCCCTCTGTTACAAGTTTGGTCCAAATATGTCTTCGCTATTAAAGATTAGGAGCAAATATGACCCTATAGACATTAAAGGGTCGTTTGGTAGAGTGTATAAGGTCAATGCAAAATATAATGTATTAGTAATGCTTGCATTAGTAATGTTTGTATTACTTATGCTTGTATTAGTTATGCATGTATTATTTCTTATACATTGTTTAGTTTGATGTATAAAAAATAATACATCTTACATAATTTCTATAAAAGAAATGTTTGTTTACAAAAATACCCTTTTTTAATTTTGTACACTTTTTTGCAACAACATTTTTTTTTCATCTCAAATATAATTAGTATTGTTGAACTAGTATATATAGGTTTCAGATTAATTGCAAGACTTTCGTCTTTGCGCATGAAATATTATGCCAACGGATTAACATAGTCGAAACAAAAATAAAATGTAAGACGTAAAATTAAGAAATAGTTTCAATTTTTTTAGTCTTTTTAAAAACCCTCAAAGCAAAGCAAAAATGTGTTACAATTATTTAAATCAATTATTCATTGTTATAGATTAAAATGATGGGAAAAAAATTGTGAAATGTTTTGAAAAGATTCACTATTGTAAATTAAAATGGCGGGAAAAGGAATGGTAAAATATTTTGAGAGGGAAATTGAGGGGTATTAAGGCCATTTAATAAGTTAATCCATGTATTAAAGACTTTACATTACTAATACATAGAAAATGGGTGGTATTAACAATACACACCTTAATGCACAATAGAATGTATAACTAATGCTTGTATTAGTTATACATTGACTAAAAATTATACAAAACAAGGTATTCATAATACACATTAATTAATACATGCATTATTTTTGCTAATACACTCTACCAAACGACCCCTAAGTGACAAGCTGGACATTTGCAGGTCCTTTTTTTTATTTTTTTTAATAGCCAAGTAAGTAAATAATTGCCACATCACATAAAAAAAATCACCCAACTTTTTTATATCCTGACCCGACCCAAAACCCTTTTTTAACTTCTGTAATACCCTAACCCATTTCACCATATCTTCTACTATAATAACTTAGTCTACCATATCTTCTACGTCAAAGCAGCATATTGCATTGTTTCTGATAAATTTTGTCCGTAAAGACTCAGGTAATTTTAAGTCATTGCCTAAATGCATCATCTTTGACTTCTCCTTTCTTCTTCTTCGGATGATATTCATTTTGTTCTTGGAGATCACAAAATTGTGTATTCTTTATTAATTTGTATAGTTTTAATCTATCATCAAAGTTCCTGCAGTGTTAATAATGTCAACTTAATAAGATATGTGGGGAGATTCGATTGTATCTGCCAAAATCTCATGAAATTTGTTTATTTAAGGGAAAATGGAGTGCTTTTTTATGTCTTTATAGGGTCTATTTTGTAATTTTTAGTGGTCCCGATATGAATCTTTTCTTTTAGAATTTTGTTTATTCTATTTCTGTGCTTGTAATATGTTTGATCTGATGTGAACCCTATAATTTTGTTGTGTATTTACTATTTCTTTCATGTTCATTTGAAGGATGATTGATGAAGTTGATATTTTGTTCAATTATGGGGGTAGTTGGGTCATTTCACCTGAGCATGCCTACATTAAAAAGTTGGTGCACTCGTGGCGTCTTTTTGATCCTGAATTGCTGAGTCATAAAGATATATGTGATGAGTTTACTTTAAGGCTGGGACTTTCTCAAGTTAAACAATTGCTAGTGACTGGACCCTCAGGTAAGTATTATATTGTAGATGGAGATAGTGGCATTAGGGCTATTATCAGCTTATTGTGTGATCAATTTAAAGTCATCAACTTTTTATTGTGGAAGAGGGTGAGCTAACAGTCTTTACTCAATATATCACAGACCATACTGAAACTGATTTTGTAAATATTGAGGTTCGCATAGATTGTGAACATAATGTTGGTTTTAGTGTTGATTTTGATTTCTCTAAGGGTGAGGAATATGATTATGAGAGATTGGAGGCTATTAGCAAGGAAAGGGGAAGGGTAGTAAGTGATAGGTTGGAAAACTACAAAGAATTGTATGTAGGTATGACATTTAAGGACATGAAAGAAGGTAGGCAGGCTGTCAACTATTATGCATTAGCTAACAAAAGGTCTTTAACTATAATCAAGGGTGATACAAAGAGGACTAGATATGGTTGTGAATAGGGGTGTCCTTTTAGATGTTTGATTTCAAAAGATAGCAAGACTGAAGGGTTCAAGATCAAGACTTTAATCAACAATCACACTTGTGAATAGGACTTTTTTAACCCTAGAGCTAATTCAATCACTTTGGCAAAATACTTCAGAAATAAGTTTCAAAATAACCTCAAGTATAAGGTCAAAGACATGAGAGGAAAATTTGAAAATGATTTTACATTAAATGTGTGCCAATCCAAACTAAAAAGGGCTAAGTGTATGATTCTTGAGAATTTATAAGGTAGTTTTATAGAAAAGTACAATAAGCTTGAGGCCTATGCACAAGAGATTAGGATCTCTAAACCCGGAAGTGATGTTGTGATAAATATCTCCAAGGATGCCTTAGCAGAAGGAAAAAGGAAATTTTTAAGGATGTACTTATGCTTTGATGCTCTAAAGAAAGGCTGGAAATGTGGATTGAGGCCACTTATTAGAGTTGATAGTACATTCTTGAAAGGTAGATGTAAGGTTATGTTGTTGGTTGCTCTTGGACAAGATTTTATGAACAGTTTCTATCCACTAGCATGGGCAATAGTGGACAAAGAAACCAGCAGGACATGGAGCTGGTTCATGGAGCTATTGAAAAGGTCTTTAGACCTTAATGATGGTGCTGGAACCACATTTATTTCAGATATGCAAAAAGTAAGTTTCTTATTTTTTAAATTAAATTTTAGTTTCAATAGTCTTGTTTTATGATTAAATAACTTCTCTTTATTTTTATTTATAATTATAGGGTTTGGTGGATGTTGTTGACAAAGTGTTGCCCCGAGCTCACCATAGGTACTGTATGAGACATGTTGAGAGTAATTAGTCTAAAAAGTAGAGGAGTGGTGAAATGAGAAAGCTTATGTGGTGCTTTTCATGGAGTTCATAGGATGAAGAATTCAAGGACCAGTTGAAAAAGTTGGGACAATTGTCAGGAGAAGCTGCAAGGGATTTGTGAATTTTCTACCAAGGGCATAGTGCAGGGCTTATTTTGATACTCAGTGTAAGAACATAATGGTTGACAACAACTTCACCGAATCATTCAATTCATGGATCATGGTGCCTAGAGGTAAGCCAATAATCAAGATGCTAGAAGAGATAAGAGGGAAAGTGATGAATCTGTTATTGAAAATTGAAAATAAGATAAACACTTGGGGTGCTAATGGTATTAGTCCAAAATGCATGAATTTGTTCAATGACTGAAGGTATATAGCACATAGATGTAAGGTGGAATTTAATAGAAATTAGGGGTATGAGGTTTCTGTTGGAGAAGATAGACACTGTTAATTTAGAGCACAAAAAATGCTCTTACAGACTTTAGGATTTATCAGGTATTCCTTGCCCTCATGCCATCAAAGATTAATGCACAAGAAGGTGATTCCATAAATTAAAATTCATTGGTGGAATTCCAAGGAGGCTTACATGTTGACCTACAAACACAAGATGCAACCCGTAAGGTATAACACCCCAAATTTGGTACTCGAAACGCCACATAGTGCTATCACCCCAAAGGACCATAAGCTAACCCATGACTGATATCTGTACCTGTACACTGCATAATATACTATATAAATATGGAAATAAAGGTTGAAAGACCATAAGGTTCAAAGCTCTACCAAAACACAACATCTAGAGATATGGTATATCAATACCAAAATAACTGAAATAATTGTCTGAACATGCTAGTCTGGAAAGTCTCTAACTGATTGAACTATCTGAATAAGGAGTTGATGGGATATGTCCCCAACTAACTCCAACTACTAAAATAAATTAATTAAAGAGATAATAAAGTAATGGTCATGTCCTCGAAGTATGAGGACTCACTGCTAACTCTGACTTCTGAGACTAGAATGCTACTGATGCTCTGGAGCTCGTGCTTCTGAACCTATGGTATAAAACACCATAGCTCAAATTCATCAATACGTTTGAATGTAATGGTATTCATGTGAGGTAGGCTGAATGCAAAAGGGTTCACATGTATGAACTAGACTAACTGACTGCATAACATGAATGTGATAAAAGATGCATGACTACATAATAACTATAACGGAGTTCATGATAACATGATTACTGAGTCTGAGTAATGATAACATGAGATACTAATATCTTTATAACTGAAATAACTGATACTGAGCGACTGTATCTGATAGTCTAGGTTTTGATTGAACTAGCTAAGTTCCATACTGTTCTGAGTTGACTGTATCTGACAGTCTTGAATCCTGTAAAACTATCTGAGCTCTATTACTGAGACTGAATGATTGTATCATACAGTTCTAATTTTGTACTAAAACTGTGGGAAGTAGTCATCTAATCGACATACCCCAAATAATACATTATAGCTGAGTTGGGGTCCAATCTATAACCCCAATTAGAAGGATGTCAATACCGCGCCACCGGTAAGGACAAGCTATGTCAATATCTGACAGTGTCCCCAAAATAGAATGGTGGGACCCTTAGTGTTTATCCACCTCATCAATGTGATGCCCCAAAAAAATTTCCGTTATAATCTCGGACGAAAATATGTTGAATTCTATTCTTTATCGTGATTAATAATTTTTTGTATGGAATTTCTAGATATACGACCCATCATCGTGTAGAGCATCGAATAATCTTTCCAAAGATATGTGGATCATCCAAAACAGACACTCGAGCGATGAGTTATGATCATTCCGATCTAACCGTGAATAGTGGTGAACAGTAAATGTGCAGGAAAAAAATACTGAGGCCAGGCAAATTTTAGGGTCAACTTCAAACGATCATAACTTCTTGTACATAATGATCTGGGTGAGCTACTATATATCAACAGAAAGCTCTGAAAGTCCTCTTTCCAATGAAATTAGTTTAATTCAATTTGGCCATCGAAGCAAAAAGTTATGGTTGATCTACTTCAGCCTATCAAAACAGTCCACCAAAGGACAGATTTGACATTATTTAATTTTTAAAGGTATTTTGGTCATTCCCACTCCAATCCATCCATGTAAACCATGGATTTAAGTCCATTAAGAGCATTCAATAGCTCATTTTTCTCCAAAATTTCCTAAGGCGCAAACCCCAACCCTACTACAAATTTTATCATTCTATGTCTCTTGATTGAACCATAGAAATTTTAAATTGATTTGGGATTTGAGTTGATCATGTTAAGGGCTTCGAAAAGCACCCTTTATTTTTTTGAATAAAGTTCCAGAGTTGGAAGTTCATATTCATCTTCCATTTTTAGGTATATGGGGCTTTGACCAAGATTATCCTTTCGATCTTGTGCCCGATATTTTTGTTGAATTACATTGACATGAGATTTTACATGTTTTACCATGGATTGAAAATATAGTTTTATACCTTATATTATTGTCCATGAGCTATGGGATTATGTCATCCAATATGTGTATGATATTGAGATGGAATTATGTCCAAAAAGTATTTGATTATGAGAGTATGATGATTTAATTTGTTAAGCATTGATTTATACTATCATTCCACTATTTCCTTATTATGAATTTATAATTGATATTGGAAATTCTATATCCCTTCTATGGGTTGATGTCTCAAGTACCTTTAAATGAGAGTTGGATGGCAAATTGAGAAATGTTGATATTGAAGTTGCAATGAGTCTTGGTATTTTCCGGATGGTTTTGATGAGTTAAATTATTGAAAATATTATGTATTGAGTCTTCATATCTTTGTCCAAATGTCGAGTCGGTTATGGTTCAATGCATTGATACCTTGTTGATGTTGAGGAAGATTAAAATGTTTTGAGCTAAAATATGTTGAGTTTGGAATCCACAAATTGATATGATTTGATAAATGAGAAAGAGATTTGATTTGGTCTTTATGATAGACCCTTGTGATGTTGTGGTGGATTTCCTAACGTGTTCTGAGCTTGTCGGGGAATAGTACTTAGCACCGAGAGGGAAATTAGGTATTCCCCCAAACCTATGTGCCACTTAGGGTTATTTGATGATGACATTATTGGCCAGAGAGCCCGATTGTGATTATTGCAGTTTTAAGGTCGTACTCCCTGGCAAAGATTATGATGCTCCCGCTAAAAGGGGTTTCAAACGTTGGTATTCCACATAGCTCATATGGGGTTGTCGGTTATAGGAAACTCCCCTATCCATAAGAGTCATGTTTATTGAAATACCGAGTCACTCCGAGTTTTGATATGGTAAGTCAAGTTGCCTATGATGATTTATAATGATTTATGAGGTTTTTCTCCTACATTTCCTATCTAAGATGTTATGAGTTGCATGATTCAATATCACTCAAGGCAGGTGTGTCATTATGGTTCGTGTGTACGTTTTTATGAAATTTATGATATTATTTATATTTTGCATGTGTCCCCACATACTCAGTACGTGTCTTGTGCTGACCCACATATTATCTATGGGCTACATTCTTACCATGATGTAGGTTCAGGTACTCAGCCGCAGCCGCGACAGTGATATCCGAGTGTCGCATCTACGTTTCTTCAGTGGTGAGTCCTCATGGTTTGAGGATCAATTTGCTAGTTTTGGTGCTTTTATTTTGTGATCCCTTTGGTCTGTTGAGTCAGTTGGGGGTTTGTCCCAATGGCTCGTTGATTTTGCTGTATAGAGGCTATGTCAGACTAGTGTATTATTGGGTTGGTTTATGTACAAACATTCCATATATGTGTACAGTCTAACGATATTCCGTGCCATGTGAGATGTGATATGATATGTACTTATATATATATCCTTAGCGTAGCGTGTATGTTGTTGTGTTGGAACCCAAGGGTAGTTTTTTGGCTTAAAGGGTTAGCTTGAGGCTACGTGTAGCCTTGGGCACCGTGTGGCATCTCGAGATGATATTTTGGGGCATTACAAACTTGGTATCAGATCCTAAGGTTGTGAAGAGTCCTAGGGAGTCTGACAAGCCGTGTTACGTAGAGTCTTGAGCATCGGTGTGTAGCGCGCCACACCTATGATCAAGAGGTTGCGGGGCGTTCTAGGAAAAGTCATTTCTTTCTTTCTACAAGAGTCTATCATGCTTACAACTATTTCCTTATGTTGTTAATTCATGCGTTCTTATGATAGAAAATGCCTCTACGTCGAGCTTACGGAAATAATAACCAACCTCAACCCGTTGATCCATTACAAGAGATGGTATCCCATGCCAAATTTTGGGCAGCTTTTCAGACGCTAGCCCAGGCAGTTACCACCAATACTCAGGCAATTCTCTACCTCCGTAGGAAAATAATTTGGTAGCAGCACAAATTCGTGACTTTATGCGGATGAATCTGCCAGAGTTTCATGGGTCGAGAGCAGGTGAGGACCCGCAGATGTATGTTGATGAAATAAAGAAAATTACATAGATTATGCACATGACCGAGGAAGAAAGTGTGGAGTTGGCTTCTTATCGATTGAAGGATGTTGCCTATGACTGGGTGCAAATATGAAATAAGGGTAGAGAAGAAGATACCGCTTCGGTGACTTGGAAATTATTCCAAGATTCTTTCTTGGATAGATTCTTTTCTCTTGAGTTATAGAAAGCTAAGATAGAGGATTTTATGAATTTGAGACAAGGCTCTATGTCAGTTAAGGAATATTGTCTTAAGTTTAATCAGTTATCAAAGTACGCTCCCAATATGATGGCTGACTCGAGGACTAGTATGAGCAAGTTTTTAACTAGGGTATCAAGTTATGTGGTGAAAGAATGTAGATCTGCTATGATCAACAGGGAGATTGATCTTCCTAGGTTAATGATTCACACCCAATATATTGAGTCAGATAAGATAAAGGAAAGAGTAAAAGTAAGAGGGATTAAGAGAGTCAGATCGAAGCAACAGGGATTTGGTCAGACTAGATTCTCCGAAGGGAGTCACCCTTAGTTTCAGAGATGTCTATTTATACCTGCGCCTTTCTCAACTAGTGCTCTCGTATATCAGGGTAGGCAGGAGCTCAGGAATAGGTCGGTACCTCAAGGTCTTAGGACAGTGTAAGCAACCAGTCTCATCCTCTTTTGTGTGCTAAGTGTGGTAAAGACCATTTTGAGGAGTGTTATATGGGGCAACGGGGTTGTTTTAGTTGTGGAAAGTTGGGCCACATACTTAGAGACTACCCGTATGCCAGACAGCAGAGTCGTGATGCCCGTCCCCAGAGTCAGGCTACCAGTGCCCTACCTTCTGCAGCCCGTCCAGTTCCTCCTCAGGGTGCTTCATCTAGTACTGCTAGCGATCAATGCCAGAATTATTTTTATGCTATACCACCTCATCAAGAGCAGGAGGACTCTCCCGATGTTGTCACTGGTATGCTCCGTGTTTTCTATTTTGATGTCTATGTGTTGATGGACCCCAGTTTGAGTTTTTTTTATGGACACCTCTGGTTGCTGTAAATTTTAAAATGGATCCTGAACTAATTTCTGAGCCTATTTTGGTTTCTACTCGGTAGAAGAGTCTGTCATTGCTAAGCGAGTGTATAAGAAATGTCCCATTACTGTTTTTCATCAGGTTATGTATGCTGATTTGATTGAGCTAGATATGGTTGACTTTGATATCATTCTGGGTATGGATTGTCTTCACTCATGCTATGCTTCTATTGATTGTCATGCCCATGTGGTCAAGTTTCAGTTTCCTGATGAACCTATCCTCGAATGGTCTGGGAGTTCTGTGATTCCTAAGGGTCATTTCATATCCTATCTCAAAATTAGGAAGTTGATTTCCAAGGGTTGCATCCACCATTTGGTTTGGGTTAAAGACACTAAGTCTGAAACCCCGACCATTCAGTCAATTAATATTGTTAATGAGTTTCTTGATATCTTTCTAGAAGATCTCCCTAGAGTACTTCTTGATATTGAGATAGAGTTCAGGATTGACCTTCTTCCCGATACTCAGCCTATTTTCATTCCTGCATATTACATGGCTCCCGTGGAACTTAAAGAGTTGAAGGAGAAATTAAAAGATCTTTTAGACAAAAGCTTTATCAGACCTAGTATGTCCCCGTGGGGTGCACATGTACTATATATGCATAAGAAAGATGGTTCTTTATGGATGTGTATTGATTACCAGCATATTAATAGGGTTACTATCAAGAATAAATATTCGCTTCCTCTAATTGATGATTTATTTGAACAATTGCAAGGTGTGAAATACTTTTTGAAGATAGACCTCAGATCCAATTATCACCAACTTAAGGTTAGGGAATGTGATATCCCCAAGATAGCCTTCCGAACCTGTTACGGTCATTTTGAATTTCTAGTGATGTCTTTCGGCTTAACTAATGCTCCAGCAGCTTTCATGGATCTTATGAACCGTGTATTCCATCCATATCTAGATTTATTTGTAATAGTATTCCTTGATGATATTCTTCTTTACTCCCGAAGTGAGGGTGATCATGCGGATCATCTCCGAATCGGGTTGGAAACTCTTCGAACTCATCGGTTGTATTCTAAGCTCAGTAAGTGTGAGTTCTGGCTGAACTCTATAGCCTTCTTGGGTTATGTTGTTTCTTCCGAAGGTATTAGAGTTGATCCTCAAAAGATAGAGGCTATAAAGAGTTGGCCTAGACCTATTTCTCCTTTTGATATCTGAAGTTTCTTGGGTCTAGCTGGTTATTATTGTCATTTTTTTGAAGGGTTTTCATCTATTGCGTCTTCTATGACCCGTTTGACCCAAAAGAAAGTAAAGTTCCTATGGTCCGAATCTTGCGAGAAGAGTTTTTAGGAGTTGAAGACTCGACTCACTTCAGCTCCTGTGTTGACTTTGCCTGATAGTGTTGATGGTTTTATGGTGTATTGCGATGCTTCCAGAGTCTGTTTGGGTTTTGTATTGATGCAAAATGGCAAGGTTATAACTTATGCTTCCAAGCAGCTAAAGCCTCATGAGAAGAATTATCCTACCTATGACCTTGAATTAGTTGTAGTGGTTTTTTCTTTGAAAATCTGGAGGCATTATTTGTATGATGTCCATGTTGACGTCTTCATGGACCATAAGAGCTTGCAGTATGTATTCACCCAAAAGGAGTTGAATCTTAGGCAGAGACGATGGTTAGAACTATTGAAAGATTATGATATGAGCGTGCTATATCATCCGGGCAAGGCCAATGTAGTAGCAGATACCCTTATTCGGAAGTCCATGGGTAACATAGCACATGTGGAGATTGGTAAGAAGTATTTGGCCCGTGAGGTACATCGTTTAGTTAGATTGGGGGTTAGGTTGTTTGGTGATGCTTAGGGTAGTATAGGAGTGCAAAGCGATTCCGAATCCTCTTTAGTTTTGGAAGTAAAGGAGAAGCAAGACAGGGATCCTATCTTGGTCAGGTTAAAAGAGTTAATTAAAGACCAAAAGGTGGAGGTTTTCTCCCAAGAGAGAGATGGTATTTTGAGACTCCGAGAAATATTATGTGTTCCTGATATTGATAACTTAAAGCAGAGGATTATGGCAGAAGCGTATGGTACACGATACTCCATCCATCCTGGTGCTACCAAGATGTACCATAATTTGCGGGAAATCTATTGGTGGAAGGGTATAAAGAGGAATATAGCAGAATTTGTGACGAAGTGTTCCACATGTCAACATGTTAAAATAGAGCATCAAAGGCCCAGTGGCATGATGCAAGAGTTTAGCATTCCTACTTGGAAGTGGGAAGAAGTGAATATGGACTTCATAGTTGGTTTGCCTCCTTCTCGTCACCATCATGATTCGATTTGGATTGTCGTAGATCGGCTGACGAAATCAGCTCATTTCTTACCTGTGCATTCATCATATACAGCTGAAGATTATGCTAGAATATATATTTGGGAACTCATCAGACTTCATGGAATCTCCTTGGCTATTATTTCTGACAGAGGTACTCGGTTTACCTCTCAGTTTTGGAAATCTTTCCAGAAGGGTCTCGGTACCCAAATTCATTTAAGTTCTACTTTCTATCTGCAAACAGATAGTCAGGCCGAGTGGACCATTCGAACTTTAGGAGATATGTTGAGGTCTTGTGTACTCGATTTTAAAGGTAGTTGGGATGAGCACTTAGCATTAATCGATTTTTCTTACAATAATAGTTTTCATGCTACTATTGTAATGGCCCCATTTGAAGCTTTGTATGGTAGAAGGTGTAGATCACCCATTGGTTGGTTTAAAGTTGGTGAGGCTGCCGCAACTGGACCGGATGTGGTGTTCGAGGCCATGGAGAAGGTTAAGTTAATTCGGGAAAGGTTGAAACCGCCCAAAGTCGTCAAAAATCATATGCAGATGTAAGGAGGAAAGACCTTGAATTTGATGTTGGTAATTTAGTGTACTTGAAAGTTTCACCCATGAAAGGGGTGAAGAGATTTGGGAAGAAAGGAAAACTAAGTCCCCATTACATTAGTCCCTATAAAATTGTGGATCGCATTGGGAAGGTAGCGTATAAGGTTGAATTGCCCGCAGAGTTATCTAACGTCCATCCGGTTTTCCATGTTTCTATGCTTAAGAAGTGTATTGGTGATTCTATTGTGATTGATCCTTTCGAAAGCTCGGTTATTCAAGATAATCTTTCATACGAAGAGATTCCGGTTGAGATTTTTGACTTTCAAGTTCGTAGGCTAAGAAACAAGGAGGTTCTTTCTGTTAAAGTACTTTGGCGAAATCAATATATGGAGAGTGCTACTTGGGAAGCCGAAGCGGATATGCGTGCCAAATATCCCCACCTCTTTCCTAAGAATTCTGAGCATGTCAAAGGTATCGTTCTCTTTTGATTTAATCCTTATTGCTATGTTTATCTTGGCTTGTGTGTTTTCTACGATATCCAAAAAAATCTAGAATGGAGTATATGCTTGGGCAAGATGATTTTTCTCTATATACTCATTTTTATAGTATTCTTGACCTACCAATCAACATTCGAGGATGAATGTTTCCAAGGGGGAGATAATGTGATGCCCCAAAAAAATTTTCCGTTAAGATCTCGAATGAAAATGTATTGAATTTTGTTCTTTATCATGATTAATAATTTCTCTGTATGGAATTTATGGATATACGACCCGTCATCGCGTAGAGCATCGAATAATCTTTCAAACGATATGTGGATCATTCAAAACGGACACTCGAGCGATGAGTTATGATCATTCCGATCTAATTGTGAATAGTGGTGAATAGTGAATGTGCAGGAAAAAAATACTGAGTCTAGGTGAATTTTAGGGTCAACTTCAAACGGTCATAACTCCTTTTACATAATGATCTGGGTGAGATACTATATATCAACAGAAAGCTCTGAAAGTCCTCTTTCCAATGAAATTGGTTTCATCCAATTTGGCCATCGAAGCAAAAAGTTATGGTTGATCTACTTCAGCCTATCAAAACAGTCCACCAAAGGACAAATTTGACATTATTTAATTTTTAAAGGTGTTTTGGTCATTCCCACTCCAATCCATCCAGGTAAACCATGGATTTAAGTCCATTAAGAGCATTCTATAGCTCATTTTTCTCCAAAATTTCCTAAGGCTCAAACTCCAACCCTACTACTCTAAATTTTATCATTCTATGTCTCTTGATTTAACCATAGAAATTTTAAATTGATTTGGGATTCGAGTTGATCATGTTAAGGGCTTCGAGAAGCACCCTTTATTTTTGTGAATAAAGTTCCAGAGTTGGAAGTTCATAGTCATCTTCCATTTTTAGGTATATGGGGCTTTGACCAAGATTATCCTTTCGATCTTGTGCCCGGTATTTTTGTTGAATTACATTGACATGAGATTTTACATGTTTTACCATGGATTGAAAATATAGTTTTATACCTTATATTATTGTCCATGAGCTATGGGATTATGTCATCCAATATGTGTATGATATTGAGATGGAATTATGTCCAAAAAGTATTTGATTATGAGAGTATGATGATTTAATTTGTTAAGCATTGATTTATATTATCATTCCACTATTTCCTTATTATGAATTTATAATTGATATTGGAAATTCTATATCCCTTCTATGGGTTGATGTCTCAAGTACCTTTAAATGAGAGTTGGATGGCAAATTGAGAAATGTTGATATTGAAGTTGCAATGAGTCTTGGTATTTTCCGGATGGTTTTGATGAGTTAAATTATTGAAAATATTATGTATTGAGTCTTCATATCTTTGTCCAAATGTCGAGTCGGTTATGGTTCAATGCATTGATACCTTGTTGATGTTGAGGAAGATTAAAATGTTTTGAGCTAAAATATATTGAGTTTGGAATCCACAAATTGATATGATTTGATAAATGAGAAAGAGCTTTGATTTGGTCTTTATGATAGACCCTTGTGATGTTGTGGTGGATTTCCTAACGTGTTCTGAGCTTGTTGGGGAGTAGTACTTAGCACCGAGAGGGAAATTTGGTATTTCCCCAAACCTATGTGCTACTGTAGGGTTGTTTGATGATGATATTATTAGCCAGAGTGCCCGATTGTGATTATTACAGTTTTAAGGTCGTACTCCCTGGCAAAGATTATGATGCTCCCGCTAAAAGGGGTTTCAAATGTTGGTATTCCACGTAGCTCACGTGGGGTTGTCGGTTATAGGAAACTCCCCTGTCCATAAGAGTCATGTTTATTGAAATACCGAGTCACTCCGAGTTTTGATATGGTAAATCAAGTTGCCTATGATGATTTATAATGATTTATAAGGTTTTTCTCCTACATTTCCTATCTAAGATGTTATGATTTTCATGATTCAATGTCACTCAAGCCAGGTGTGTCATTATGGTTCGTATGTACATTTTTATGAAATTTATGATAATATTTATATTTTGCATGCGCCTCCACATACTCAGTACGTATCTTGTGCTAAACCACATATTTCTCTATGGGCTACATTCTTACCATGATGTAGGTTCAGGTACTCAGCCGCAGCCGCGATAGTGATATCTGAGTGTCGCATCTACGTTTCTTCAGTGGTGAGTCCTCATGGTTCGAGGACCAAGTTTCTAGTTTTGGTGCTGTTGTTTTGTGATCCCTTTGGTCTGTTGAGTCAGTTGAGGATTTGTCCCAATGGCTCATTGATTTTTCTATATAGAGGCTATGTCAGACTAGTGTATTGTTGGGTTGGTTTGTGTATAGACATTTTATATATGTGTACAGTCCAACGTTATTCTGTGCCATGTACGATGTGATATGATATGTACTTATATATATATCCTTAGCGTAGCATTTATGTTGTTGTGTTAGAACCCAATGGTAGTGTTTTGGCTTAAAGGGTTAGCTTGAGGCTACGTGTAGCCTTGGGCACCGTGTGGCATCTCGGAATGATATTTTGGGGCATTACAATCAACCCTCATCTGACAATGTTGATGTCTCAACCTATGCTATCTACATAGTTCTGGAATACAAGGATGACTTTTAAGAATCACACCCTCATCTGACAGTGTGTATTCCCATCCTTGGATTCACTCAATGCTAATTCCTACTCCCATCTGAATAGATATTGAACATGGATTACTGAACTGGACTGAATTAACTGAGTTCTGTTGACTGATGGAATACTACTGAGATTACTGAATTTCTGAGATTACTGAGTTTTCCTGAGTCACTTGACTGACTGAATCTATGAACATGGCTCGACTGAGAGTATCTTGAAAACATGACACTAGCTTTAGGCACACAGCTAATTGTCGGGTACAAGTACCCCCAGGACTCGATATCATGAAACTGACAAAGCATGACTTTCTTGAATACGCGACCAACATCACAATCCATAATACAGTAAGTTGGAGACTTCATGAAGTAGGAGTTCTAAAGCACCACAAGGGTTACATATGTATCCATAATTCACTGACTAAGACATTTCATCAAACATTTGACATGCATAAACTTGTACATGATTGGGTATTTCATATTATCGTACTAGTATGGAACTTTTCCTTCACATAGGCATTTAATCGAACACATGAGGAGCATGCTTTGGTTATCCAATCATCAACACATCTAATAATCAGGGATACATCAATCAACATGTAAATTTAAGGGTTTATCATGATTATTATGCAAATCACCATATCCTAGGGTCAATCATTGGAATATGTAATTTCAAACTTGAATCAAAAGCCCACAACATCATGAACATGAATTTCAATTCAATTTAAATCATGAAC
>NW_025845332.1:0-46363 GCF_002878395.1 Capsicum annuum | reverse complement strand
TATTATCATACTAGTATGGCACTTTTCCTGCACATAGGCATTTAATCGAATACATGAGGAGCATGCTTTGGTTATACAATCATCAACACGTCTAATAATCACGGATATATCAATCAATGTATAAATTTAAGGGTTTATCATGATTATTATGCAAATCACCACATCCTAAGGTCAATCAATGGAATATATAATTTCAAACATGAATCAAAACCCCACAACATCATGAACATGTATTTCAATTCAATTTAAATCATGAACATTCATAAATACACAAATCTTGGATTTTGAAAATAGATTCTTGAGCTTCATGAGTGAAAGGGACCCATGAATCAACATATGACATACCTGGGTTGTGAGTTTCTTGAAGTTCTTGGACTTGAAGAACTTGGAATCTCTTAGTTTCTTGAAGAATGATTTGGATCTTGTTCTTGGGGATTATCTTTGAGAGAAAACCCTAATTTGATGTTGTAGATAGATAATGAACTTATGAGCCTTAATCTAATATAATTAGAGGTTAAAACGGGTGGAAAAAGACCCAAATACCCTTTCAAAAATGACTTTAAAATAACTAAATAAACTATGCGATGGTCCGTCTCTTGGTCAACAGTCTGTCGGTCCTAACCGTCGCACCTGGGCAGAATAGGGGTTCACTGTCTCTGCTGCGACGGCTTGGGCGACTGTCCGTCGCTTGCTCGACGGTCCGTCGGTCTGAGTCCTCACCCTAAGGTAGAAATGGTCTCACTGCCTCTGCTGTGACGGCTTGGGCGATGGCCCGTCACTAGCTCGACGGTCCGTCGGCTCTCACCGTCGCACCTGGGTAGTTTTGACTACTTTCTGTAAAACGGTCATAACTTTCTACCCTGATATCGGATTTGAATGAAATTGGTATCATTGGAAAGCTAATTAAATTTTCCACATGACAAAAAGTGAAAATCTTATAAAAATTCCACGTATATTAAAGTGGATTCATCTATCAAAGTAATTTTCTAATATACTTAGGACGATTTCAAGCTAGGTAGAAGTACGGGGTATTACATGACGGGTGAGAGGTTTTGGAAGGTTGAGGATTCTCATGCAATGTTACCTCCTAATAATGTGAAACAATTTGGTAGACCTAAATCAAAGAGGAATAGAGAACCTAATGAAGCAAGAAAAAGGAAGGGTGAATGGTCACAGTCTAAAAAGGGCACTCAAATGACATATAGTAATTATGACGAACCAAATCACAATGCAAAAGGTTGTGAAAAGGTGAGCTACAAAATACTTATTTACAACATATTTTTAATTCTTATGTGATTAACAACATAATTATTGACAATATTTTTGTAGGAAAAGTCAGCTGAAAATGCATCAAGAAAAGAATAAAGGCCAATGATGGAAAGTAATTCACAGTAAAAAATAGTAGGAGAGGAAGATGATCTTGAACAAATACAAGTTGCAACACAAAATTTTGAACCATATGGTCCCGATGTTGGAAATGAAGAAGATCCTCCCTAAGACTAATGGTATATCCTGAATCTGAATCTTGGGTTGAAAAGCTGATGACAAGAGGTGTTCCAACTGGTACAAGAAAAATTAGTTTTACTGGAGATCACACTGGTGTTTCAGTGCCAACTAATCTACCTTATTCTCCAGTCAAGACAACCTGGAAGGGAAAAAAGGCAGTCTCTTCTGGACAACTGCAAATGGAAGCAAAAAAATATAGGACCAAAATGGGAGTTAAAGGCAAAGGAGTACTTACACCTGATAGTGTTTGTCTGTGATGTAGTTTAATTTCTATGTTTATTTTTAACTTAATTTTTTGATGGTTAATCGTAGTTGGTTGACAAACAATATAGTTAGAAATAACTTTTTTTGTTGAATAGTATTGATGATACTATCTTTTGGTTAGTTGAATGAATGAATGGATGATATTAATGTTGTTTTGTTGTTGTTTTATCCTAATTTTATGTTGTTGTTTTTTACTATTTTTGCCCAGTTTTTTGGTTTTTTGTATCCAGATTTTTTTTGCCTTGTTTTGGATGGGTATATGAAAGTTTTCAATTATGGGGGATTTAATATTACGCTATCTATGAGGTTTTCAAATTCATTCTACGAGGGTGATTGAGGCCTCGAATAGGATGTTGTATGAGAAATTATTCAATTGCCAATCTTCTTCTCCCTCTTTTTCTGTATCCCCTTCTTTGTTTGTTGATCTAGATGTTCTGCATATGGAGAAAATGTAGGGAATGGTGATCACTTCTGGATGACTTGGGGAATGCAATGGAAAAGTTATCATGTCTGGTACAAAATGTCATAATAGGTTAGGATTTGGTGGCAAGCAAGGGACGATATATTTCAAATCCTTTGATTCATCTTTACTTTCAAAAATTCTTATCTAGGATCCTTTGTAAGTAGTATTGTCTTCTTAGAATATTGAGAGAACTGTAATCACATTTAGGGGAAAGTATTATCAAGTTTTATTCAATGATCTAATGCCAAGCATAAACAACCATGCATGTGTTAGCTAATTAGCCTTTCATCTTTTCTTGCAAATTCTAGTCATATAGTGGCTTTATCTAGTTTTATACTTCCCTTTGCTACTGATATTGTAGATTCTACCTTTAATATTAGTGTCTATTTAGACCATTTTTGAAGGAGAGCCTTGGAACAATGGTAAAATATGAGCATCTATCTTGACCATTTTTTGGATTAATTTCATATTTATTAGACAGAGATTAGTTTTTGGAGTACATGAAGTGGGCTAAACGTATTATAGAAAAGCTTACCGAGGTGTTGATCGAGATGCTAAACGTGAAGTAAACTAATGAATCGATGAAGTCTATTATTAAGGATGTATTTATTGTTAACCTCATTCGCTACCCCGTGTGCCCGAGTCCTAAGCTCATTGTTGGTGTTGGCTGTCATGCTGATGTTTCGTCAATCACTATGCTACTACAAGATGATGTTGTTGGCCTTTATGTTCGATAACCCAAAGGCGAAGGCTGAATTCATGTGCTACCAATCAAAAGGGCGCTCGTGATCAATATCAGAGATGTCCTTCAGATCATGAGCAACGATAGGTACAAAAGCGACGAGCATCATGCGATTGTAAGTGCCAGTAGGAACAGAGTCTCAGTGCCAATATTTGTGAATCCAGTACCTGATACAATTTTTGGTCCTTTGAAACAAGTGCTGAAAATGGAGAGAAACCATTGCATAAACAAGTTGTTTACTCAGATTATTTCAATTATTTCTTCACTAAAGGTCACGAGGGCAAGCAAACAATTGAATTTGCTAAAGTACGACAAGTTTGTTGATTCTACACTCGTTTCCTCTATGTATATAGAAAGTGGAGTCATATTACATAGTAGATGGCTTAGGGTTGTACACTACTCAAACTATTTTCTTTTTCCATATCATTTGGGGCTTTGGACTAATTCGGATTTGCACTTCAAAAATAAGACATTTTTTTGAAATGAACTTCAAAGTAAAGTACGACAAACAAATTAAATCGGAGAGAGTAATAATCATCGAAGCCTATTAAAGGAAATAAACAGTGGTCACTTTTTCATATCAAATGGAGTGTATCAAGTTTTGATTATCGACTACTGCACAAATTCTACAATAGATTCACCCAAACAACAAAACTCAAAAACGTAAAAAAAATCGTCAGCTAAAACAAGAATGCCAAACAAAATTGACTTTGCTCTGTTACGTTGCCATGGAGTTAATCAAACGAGCATATCATTGGCAGGCCACAACAAAAAAAAGTCGTATAGAGATCAGTGTCGCGTTGATCTCCCTGTAGTTGATCTCACTGTAAGCTACCGATAAAAGTAATTACTATTTCTCTTTCTTTGCCAAGGATTCTCCTTTAGAGATCAGTATCGTAGAAGATATGGTGAAATGGGTTAGGGTATTATAGAAGTTAAAAGAGGATTTTGGGTCAGATCTTGAGTCGGGTCAGGATATAAAAGAGCTGAGTGGATTTTCTTATGTGATGTGGCAATTATTTACTTACGTGGCTATTAAAAATTTAAAAAATAAAAAAAAGGACCTGCAAATGTCCAGCTTGTCACTTAACGTCTATAGGGGCATATTTGCTCCTAATCTTTAACAGTGAGGGCATATTTGGACCAAACTTATAACTGAGGACATATTTGGACCTTTTCGTAACGTTCAGGGGCATATTTGACCCTTTTTCCTTATCAAAAAAATAAAGCTAATATCTGGTCGTTTGAGGTGGTATGATAATGCAGCCAGTCTTATCAATCGCTATATGTGTTAGTTAAGATGGGAAACTTCTTTGGTATGCTACCATGTTTAAGTCGCTAGACGACATAAATCACTCTTCTTTAGAAGATCTCACGGCTTTTGTCCAGTTTGGGCTTGACACGCCGTCCTAAGATGCCACCATCATTATCGACTCCGTTGATAGACTCATTAGTTTTGCAGCTCCACTTTCTCAAAGTTTTTTCAATTCTTTGTCTATCCAAATTGTGAAGGATACAATTATATGTTACAGTATTAATATATGAGCAAAATAAAGGAACTGCTATAACTATACAAAAGGTTGAAACTATAACTGTTGGGGTACTCAGCAGTGAGAACCCCTCCAAAAATTGGAAGCAACAGAAAATCACAAACATTCATGCATTCATCCAGTTGAAGCAGAGTTCAGTTGAGTCTTTGGTTATAGTAAGAATTTTTGTTTATGTGATTCTTGAAATTGTATAGAGTCTATCTATTTAGTTATCGCATATATCGTGTGTTGATTCTTGAGTCAGTGTTGGTAAGATTTAGCAGATTTGACTTTTTGGTGAGTTAGTAGTTTAAATAGTTATAGTTAATTGTTTGTGTCTAGAGTAGAAGTTAAAGGTTTTGATTGTAGAGTTGTTATCTTGAACCTTCTTTGACTTCAGTGGATTTAAGTTGTGGTTGTTACTCCTTGAGAAAGAAGGTTTTCCACATAAGTTGATTGTGCAATTTTTCATAACTCAAATTAGTTTCTGTGAAGGACCTTGTTCCCTGAGAAATCAGTTGATTTCTTTATTACGTTGAGTGAAACAAAGAAAAATCATTGTTTCACTTGTCTTCGAGAAAAGAATTTGAGTGGCTGAGAGTAATCTTCCACCAATTTTCCAATAGATTCATCATCTAAAGAAGTCTTTTTCTTCTAAAATCTTGGGTTTAAGCAATAATATGTCATTTTTAGCTGGCATTGTGGCTCATTTTAAAGATTAAAAATATCAATTTTTATAAAAAACTTACTATATATATCTTTTGAATGACATGATTATCGTTATATATAAGTTTAGCTCTTAAATTAAGTTATATATAATGAGCCTGCCAAATTCGTGCTGCACTTTCATGTAATAATACAAGTGGATATAGCAGATTACTTATCATTTATTCCAAATTATTATTAAAAATACTTATCATATTTATTTTTCACCAACATTGCATAAAACTTAAAATTTTCAATATTATAAATTTAATTTCACTTTTTATCGTAGGTTATCTGTAGATATCTTTTCAATAACTTGATAGTGTTATCTACAAAAATGCCTTTTCGGTGACTTCACTATGTAATCTAATTTTACGCAATCAGGGCATAAAACTTATATCCTTTTATTTTTTTATTATAGGATTATATAGAGTCAAAAATGCTAGCTGAGAAAGAGATGTTGAACTTTGGGAAGGAAGGTTTGGAGGTGCTGACATTATGCTGTGGCCTTGTGGGTGGACACACTTATTTACATTATACCCCAACAACTCTTGCTATGTTCTTGTCAATTTTGACTCGAGGAGAATTTTTACTATACACTCAAGTTGAAGATGACAGAGATGAGGATGTTGAGATGGATATGTGAACTCACTAGGAGAGATGGAGTTAGAAATAAGACTATGTGAAAGAGGGTGCGAGTGACTTTGGTGCAAAAGAAGCTGCAGGTAGTTAGGTTGAGACGGTTCGGACATGTGCTGAGAAGGGGCACAGATGCCTAGTACAGAGGTGTGAGAGACTGGCTACATATGGTTTCGGGCGGGATATAGGTAGGCCAAAGAAATATTAGAGAGAGGTGATTAGGCAGGATATTGAGCAGTTACAGCTTACGGGAATATGATCCTTGATGGGAAGGTGTGGAGAGCGCGAATTGGGGTAGATTGTTAGTGGTTAGGAGTGTGTCCTGACTAGTAGGAAGGAGTACATTGTTTGTGGTTGTGCCTGTAGTCATAATGGTATGCGTGTGTCTACTAGTTCCTTGTTCGTGATGTTTTGCTAATGTTTGTGATTTTGGATAGGTAGTTTATAGAAGTACTCTGTGGGATGTTTGATTTCTTTTATTATTTAGTTGTGTGCTATTCCTTTTTGCTATTTGCTTTTATGATTTTGGTTTGTTATACTGTTAGTTGTCCTGTGTCGGGGGTCTATCGAAAATAACCTCTCTACTTCTTCTGAAGTAGTGGTATGAACTGCGTACTAACCTCCCCAGACCTATTTTATAGGAATATACGGAATATATTGCTGTTGCTATCGTTTTTACTCAAATTTTTGGAGGAGCTTCTTTGGAAAAGTTCCAATTGTACATATTGAAGATGTTTGTGAAGCTCATATGCTCGTCATGGATGATAATGTTGATTCTCTCAATAGTCATTTATTGTGTGCTAGCTCATTTGTTTCTACTACAGAGATTGGCACTTGCTATCGACAGAATTTCCAGAGTTTAATGTCAACCAAGAGTAAGATATTCTATCAACCTTACATTGTGTTCTTTAATCAAAAAATTTTGATAGCATTAGTAACCAATTAAAAGGAGTTAGATTTTTCATATAGCAACTTAATTAATTGTTATTCTGTTCGTCCATTTTTACTTGTTCATTTTTTTATTTTAGAATGTTTAATAATATTTGTCAGTTTATAAAATCAATAAATAATTTACCTATTTCTACCCATTTTATCCTTAGTATTAAATATGATTCATTTTTAATGCATTTTTCTAAATATTAAACTTATTATATTCAAAGTATAATATGGTAAAATTACCCTATCATTTACTGCTTTTAATTTCGTCTTTCTGCCATATCTAGAAGTTAAAGTCGAAATATATAAATGCAGAAACATAAGTTAAAATCATTAACAGAGGAAGAATGGTACGAAGTAGAAGAATATAAGGTTAAATAAAGTACAATATCTCATCTACATGTGAAAAGTCTAAGATAATCTTAAGAAAAAACTTTTTCAGTGATTTCATCTTAAACGACATTATATGTGATTGGTTATCAGTGTCATCAGCTATGAGCGGTCTTATTAATTTTAACATGGATGAAACTTTTGATTCTTGACAAAGTAATATACATATTAAATATTTTAATATTTATGAGAGAAGACAAGCTCACATAAATAAATACAACGAAATTTAATGTATGTCCCTGAGCTTTATTAATTACCATTGCATAACACAATAGTATTGAAAATTGTATCCTTTAATAAAGGGATAATTTTTCATCTTGTGATGTAAGTAGTGGTATTCGTGGAATGAACACATGTATATTTTAAAAATCACCGCTAGATATTGTAAGGCTGATAACGTGTGATTTGAAATCATTACATATTAAGTGTGTATCATTTCATAAACCTTCGCAATAATTTAGATTTTGTAGTAATATAATTGGACAATTTCTTTTAATGTTAATTTATAAGAAGGTAAACCAGCAGGATTCAAAGTATGCAGTAAGTTTTCATACTCACTTTGATCCTTTGAATCCACGGTCTCATCAATAGCTAGATATGTTTTTTCTGTATTTGAAAATCGAGCAATTAACATGTATTTATTTTGTCAATAAAATTATTTTTTGTGTTAGAATAGCACGTGAAGTGATAAAAGAAATACTTGCATGGAAGATATGCAAATTGGGATAAGTAACTTTAAATAAAAGACGTAATGAATCTTTTTCATTGACGAATGAAATGATCAAAGAACGAAAAATTTTAATTTTATTTTTATTATTTTTTTTCTTCTGTTCCATTAACAATTCTCATTAGGTATTCACAAAAAGCATGATCGATTTTTGTACATATATTTTCTAATAATTATATTTTTTTCAAGTTTGTTCTAAATTTGAGAGCATAGTAAACTTTCACGAATAAAATCTTCTCTTTTTTTACTAAGGACAACGAAGAAAGTTTGTTTAAAATCACCACTAAAAATAACAATCTTTCCATCAAATAGTATTTTTATTCTCACTAAATTTTTCAAAAGTAAACCAAAAGCTCTGACTACTTTCTTTTTTGTCATTGAAATTCATTCCAAACTATAAATTTTGCATCATGAATTAAAGACGCTAGAAAACTTTGTTTACTAATGTTACAAATGAACTTTTCATCAATATTAATCAAAACTTTAAAATGGGAATGAGCAGTTCGATCACTAGGAAGAAGTGAAGTTGCGATACCTGAACTTGCAGTTTTCAAAGCTATAAATTCTCTATATCTCACAGTTGCTAATAAAGCTTGATATAAAAATATTTTATCGATTTCTTCAGGACCATCAAAAAAGAATGCACCGAATTTATTTTTTAAAAAAATTATGTAGGATTATATTGTAAGCTCTTTTTCGTGCAATTTTTCACTAACAATAATATTTCTTTCAAAGTAAACATCTTTAACTTCTTGTACTAGTGCAGATACTTTAATTATTTCTGAAATTAGTTCAAATTCATTAGTATCAACACCAACTGAATGAAGGATATGGTTAATATGATTTAACACCATATAACAGACTTTTTTTGTATTTATTTTTGAAGTTTTTGGAAAATCCTCTGACAAGGATGTTTTGATTTTTTTTCATAATTATTTTTGACTACTTAGATTATAATAAATTAACAACACACCAAATAAATGTCTGAGATTTGACGGCATTTAATAACTTACTACCTCAGACATACATTGTATTTAATTATTATCTCAAAGTAGCAATCTTTTTTTTTTCAGCTAACTCTCAATGTTTTACATGATATGTCATTTATGGTTAGCAAATCTTGATATGATTTTGGGCCTCTTACATTCATTCAAAGAAATCTAAGATAGTATCTTTCTCCTTCAGTAGGATGACAGGTCACAACATGGTCAATAGCATGTTCCATTTTATCTGTTGTTGACCACACAAAATATTAAAAAGTTCTCGATATAATAAGTTTAAATTTTTTATTGTGTCATCTACATCGCTCATTATAAAAAAAATCAGTTAACATTATTTTGAATAATTAAATTATTTATAATTTTACTAATATTATCAGTACTTTTAAATGAAATAAGTTGTTCATCAAGATGTAATTAACGGTGATATATATTTGGACATTTCATTAATAGTAAAAGCAAATATACGCCATGCTTCCATAGGTGCAAATATCCACCAAGGACATGGGTATTTTTTTATCTCATCAACTTCTATATTTGAATCATTAGTATGAATCTAGAATGTGATTTTGTATTGTCCTTTGCATATCTACTTATAAATGTACTTAACTATTTTAATTTCTGAACAAATCTCTACATTTATATGACAATTACATTTATATAATAAAAGAGAATTGTAAAGGACAACCCATGAATTGTCAAGGAGGTGTTTTTTTATTTCCACATAGTTTCTTATATTACGTTTTTTGGAGATGTTTTCTCATTTTCACATAGATTCCTATATTAAAATTTCTTGTAAATAGGAGATGAACTTTTTTTTTGTTGTTTCATGAGCAAAGTTTGTTGGACACTTAGATCTACAATAGCTTTTTTCATACAAGGACTTTCTGAATTTAATTCACCGTAACACCATAAATCATGTGTTATATAACAAGTTGATATAAATGAGGATTTGCTTTAGGATTTGGCAATTCTGTACAAATAAATCGATCGTAGGCTTCAGGTGTAAGTATTTTATATTTTTCATCAAGCATAATTTGAAGATGAGTTTGAGGAAGTCCTCTTTTATGAAATTCTACCGTATACATAAATACCACAACTTTATCAAATATGTGTTTCTTTAGTAAATTCTTTTTTAGTACTCTAGTTTTGCACGAAATAGTTGACAAATTAAATTAGGCCTATTCTGTTCTTCATCAATTGCCAAAAGATTTTCTTGAATCTCTGGCTAGAAGGAGTTATAAGTCATGGTTAAAAATATCTCAGGTCTTCCAAAACATTGAACCAATGCAGTGGCATTCTTATACTGCTGACACATATCTATTGGACCTCATATAAAGCTAAGTGTAAGAAATCTATGTTTACCTACCCATGAAGCATCTTTTCACCTCGTCAAAGAACATTTAGTAAACCTTCTAACATATCAGTTTTAAATCAATCTTGATTGAAAGAGGCAAAGTCTAATCTTTGAGTTTCAATCTTTATCCACTAATCTTCAATGTATTGTTGGAAAAATTGTCATGAATGTAGAATTATATTTTCATTATTTTGTATTTGGAGCCGATAACAGTAACATTCACAATAGGAGATATTATTTTTTGCATTTTTCTTTTTGCATAGCTTCAACTTCTATATCGAGAAATTCATCAATTGTAGTCATATTTGTTACAGTTGGCAATAATTCATGTTCACAATATTTTTGCCTAGAATAAGACGCACCTAGAGGATTAACTTTCTGAATACCACAATGCCATTCATTTACCATAGGAAAACAATAACGAATACTACAATGGATCGTAATAACCATAGTAGTAACTTACCAACTGATTCCTATTGCTATATATATTTACACAAATAAGAGGTGTAAAAATATTACTTTTAGCATCTTGCTCTACCTACATTTTTGCAACTTCTAATAGGATTAACAAGTCATAAACACTCTGGTCTAAGCCAACATCAGATTTCAGAGCGTTGTATAAATCACATAGTTGTAGAATATTTATTAGTGATTTTAGAAGTATGGAGTAAGGATTAGTGTTTAATAGTTTCATCAACTTTTGCATAATACCTTAATTCAGTTTGTTCGAACATATCATCCAATTTCTTAATTTATTTTCACTATTAAAGAAATATAATTACAAGTTTCTTATTTTTTCAGTAGTCGAGTCTAAATCATCTATAAAGTGATACGTTTTTCCTTGAACTCAAAAGGTAAAAGTACCCTTATAGTTATTACTATTTCTTTGTCATAACTAACTCCAAGATATGTGAACGCAAAAATGTTGTTATACGTTTTTATACAAGTTTGAAAATGTTTAGATTCATTAGTGTTTCCTAAAAATAGATTTCTTAGAGTCATTGAAACTTGATGTGAGATAAGTCGCACAACACAATAAGTCGCACAACACAATTGCCACAATAAAATATTGGTGTTTCATATTCAAATATTTTTGCAGCATAAAATTTACACTGATGAACTATTTTTAGACTAGCATAATCTGTTATTAGATGGACATTTTCAAGTATCTAACTGCTCTAGAACTACACCCTTCATATTAGAGTGACTCCTTAACACAAACTTTAACCGATGAAGATGAGTGTGAACTATACTATCTAATTATCTTGCTTGTAATAAATTTTGCTCAGCCAAAACAAACACGACCTCTGAGCATGACACATTAGGTAATATGGTGATGTTGTATCTAACACCAGTGGCATTACGTGATGTGGTCGAGTTTACCCGTGTTCGAACTAGAATGGCTTTTTTTTTATCGGACTGCATCAGTTTGGATGATTCACGTTGTCTAGCTTTTTTGTCAACGTGAACTTTTTTAGAATTCAGATTACTTGTATTACTTTTGTTTGATATTTGAGCAACATCTTATCTTTCTGTAATGCCTCGAGAGTATACCCTAGGCGTCACAAGGTGCTTACGACCTCGAAGGACCACAAGCTAACCCATGAATGGTACCTGTTGTGAGCACTAAATATAATACTGGAATATATATATATGAGGAAGAAATCTAAAAATGCCATAATGTTCTCAAAATATTAAAATAATGACTGATTATAACTGATAATAACATCTGAAAACTAAATAACTAACTATGCTAGTCGGAAAGCCTCTAACTGTCTGAATATGGAGTTGTGGGACAAGCCTCCAACTAACTCCGACTGAAATAACTACTAAACTGCTGGAATGCTGAAATACATAAACTCTATCCTTGAAATATGAGGACTCACCAATATATCTGTTGCTGATAGCCTGAGCTGCTAAATATGGTCAGGAACCTGAGCATCCGAACCTATGATATGAAACAGCATGACACAAAAGAGAGTATACGTCAGTACATGAAATGTACTGGTATGCTAAGTGAGGTAAGATTGATATACATGGGTTCATATGCAAGAGATGATAACTGACCGAATGAACATTATGAAGTTGCTGGATAAGAGTACATGCAAAACTGTAACTACTGAATATACAATACTGCACATATCGGTATACACCATGTATCTGAGATTATACTAAAGCTGAGTACTAAATTCTTATTCGATACTCTACGCAATGGTGGGTCATAATCTAAGAAATCCCGCACAAAAAATTTATAATTCATTCTAGAAGATAGAACCCAATACATTTACGCACAAAATTTCAACGAAAAATTTCCCGGGGTATTACAGTCTGGCTCTTAAGCACTGAGGTACTACCCCCTTCATTCAAGGATTAGTTTATGAAACATTGAAAATAAGCAACTCTATTTCTGAAATCATGTGAAGTGATTTTCTCGAATACTATAATCCGGCAATTTCTGTATACCCGTCTGGCTGGAATAGGTTTATGTATTGGGGTATACACGGAAGAGGGTTCTACTAGAGTATCAAGATTGATATCAAAATTAATAGTTATATACTGAGTTACAAAAAAGAAGCAAGGATCCTATGTCTAATAAAGCATACGTAAGAATATGAAAGGCCTATAACGTTCCCATAACCGTATCAGGAGAACTTTCTGGATTATGTCGGGACTGAAGTATATAAAGTCTGTTCTGACATTGAACACTTGTGGCACTGGAAGTGGCACCCTCCTGAGTTGGGCAACAGGATAGGACTGAAGGACGGTTGGACTGGCCCTGCTGACCACTCGTTAGGTAATCTCTGACTCTGTGGTCTGGCTTACCATAACCCAAAATACACACCACTACCGGCTCTACACATACCCTTATAATTCCTACCTCATTCTCCGCAAAGTAGATTAGTACAAACACCCTTCCCACTACTCTGTAACTTAGAGCCTAGTGCTCTATTTAGACCACCATTCTTAAACTTAGGCACTGGTGCACTGGTGCACTGGATGAAGGCAGAGCTGAGGATGATAATTTTTGATAAAATAGGGAGCGGTTACTACCCCCTGGCCTTGGCTTAAAAATACTTGTCGTGGCCCTCTTATTTCTTCTTTATTTCTTCATACACTTCCCACCTTCACTCTGCTGAGCATGAATCAAAAGCCTAGATAGGACAACAGCCTACAGATTGTTCTGAGTAACTACTGAATAAGCTAAGGTAGTGAAAGTCACTTTGAATTTGGTGTGAGAGACATGCTCATTCAGGGGATCTTCCTGAACAGGCAGAGGTACGGGTTGATTCCCATTTCTTCTTTTGTTGTTCTTTCTAGAAGGCATGTTCTGTAAGAGGAAGGAAAAGTTGAATTAGATAGATAGTTTAACTTGAGCCCATGCTCACTCGCATGATATGAACACTAAAACAAGGGAAATTTTTCTAAAAACGCCTCATAGCCTCTTATCCATAAGTGTGGCGTGCTACACCCATGCATAAGACTTTACTTAAGGCGCTTCACGACTCCCTAGGACACTTTTGAACCTTAGGCTATGATTCCAAGTTTTTAATGCCCCAAGAGTACACCCTGGGCGTCACATAGTGCAAACAACCCCAAAAGACTACAAGCTAACCCATGACTGGTACCTGTTGTGAGAACTGAATATAATAGTAGAATATATATATATATGCGAAAGAAATCTAAAATGCCATAAGGTTTTCAAAATACTAAAATATGACTGAGTATAACTAATAATAACATCTGAAAACTGAATAACTAACTATGCTAGTCTGAAAGCCTCTAACTATCTAAATATGGAGTTTATGGGACAAGCCCCCAACTAACTCCGACTGAAATAACTACTAAACTATTGGAATGCTAAAATAGATAAACTTTGTCCTTGAAATATGAGGACTTACAACTATATATGTTGCTAATAGCCTGAGCTGCTAAATACGGTCAGGAACCTAAGCATCCGAACCTATGATATGAGATATCATAGCGCAAAAGAAAGAATGTGTCAGTAAGTGGAATGTACAGATATGCTAAGTAAGGTAAGGCTAATATACATGGGTTCATATGAAAGATATGATAACTGAATGAATGAACATCATGAAGTGGCTGGATGAGAGTACATGCAAAACTGTAACTACTGAACATACAATACTACGCATATCAGTATACATCACGTATCTAAGATTATACTAAAGCTGAGTATTGAATTCTGATGGCAGAGTTAATAACTGATAGCCATTGTTCTGTAGAACTGACTGAGTTCTTTACTAAATGCAAAGATTGAAACTGTAACTGTGGGAGTGTTCATCTAATCGACATACCTTGGTATAGACTGATTTAGGGTCCAACCTACAACCCAGTTGGAAAGGTGTTAGCACCTTGCCACGGGATACTAACAATGTTGTGTCAACCCTAATCTGGCAGGAAGACTCATGAAATATATATGTGATTGTGTCAACAATAGTCTGGCGGGAAGATGACTTACCCTACACTGGCTACGTAGTTCTATAACTCAGGGATTGCTACTAAGGGTCAAACCCTAACTGGTAGGAATGCCCCCATCCCTAGATTCGCTCGGTGCTGAATCCTACTCCCAACTGAAAGACACTGATCACTAGACTGTACTAATCTTGATTGAACTAACCCTGGTCGTGTTGACTGACTGAACTGGACTGAGTTTCACTGAGTTTTGTTAACTGACTGAGTACTACTGTTCTTGAACTTTAATGAGACTATTCTATAACTACTGCAACTAAGTAAACAGATTGATTTCGAGTATTAAATACCCCTAGGACTCAATAACATCCATAATAAAACATAATCTTAAAAGCATAATCAATAGCCACTTTTTCACAATTCATTCATTTAGACATTTTGTCAAACACTTGGATGGCATGAACTTATACATGAGAGAATCACATCCTAACATATCATAATTTCACTATTCAATTCACATGGACATTCTATCAAACACTTGGGGAGCATAATTAATGCACTTGATAATAAACAACATATAAGCATCATGGCTACAACATTCATCTTGCCAATCAAGGGTTTTGACATGAGAATTACATAATTTAACATAAATGTTAATTTGTTTACATGAAACTTGCAATAAATCTTGATTCGAAACCCATACAACAACACAAACATGAATACAATCCAATTCAAGCAAGTAAATCATGAATTTCATAACTTGTATAAAAAAAAAGGGTTCTTGAACTCCAAGGGTGGAAGGAACTCAAGGATGAACACCTAACACATATTGTAACTTAAATCTTGAAAAAGAACAACTTTATTGAAAGCCTTATTGGATTGGAACACTTGACTCCTGGGTTTTTTCAAAGGAAGGTTTTGAATCACGAAGAGGCTAGGGGTATGTTCTTGAGAGAGAATAGTTTAATTTGAGATGATTTCTGAATTATGAGGCAAACATGCTGTTTTGGGAGTTAAATCTCGTGTTATGGACCCATTGGGTGAAGGAAAAAGATTCAAATACCCTTAAAAATATGAAATCCAAAAGTTGCAAAATAGGTGCGAACTAGAGCTATATCACACGCTTATCACATGACCTCACTCACGAAAATCACTATAACTTTTCACTCGGGTATCGGATTAAGGCGAAATTGGTATCATTGGACAGCTGACTCGATTATTTACAATTTGATGGGTCTTTAGATGCAAAATTATATGTATATAAAAATTTATACACGCTCAAAGTAGACCCTTGTAGAATCAAATACCAAACTTTGGGCAAATCAAAGAATCTTCGCTCCACTTTGTTCTAAGTGACTCTTATGAATATTTTTCACCTCTAAATCATTTAACACACTAGGGTAAAGATCATGACATGTTTATTCAAAATAAATTCATGGGATTAGAGTCAACACACATGAAAATGATGCTTCAAAGTCTAGCACAAAAATATGGGGTGTTACATTTCCTAAATGTAAGATACATACATATATATATACATACTTATATCTATACATTCATACATGCATACATACATACATATATATATATATGTACATATATTATATGTTTACTTTCTTTTATTCCTTATCTAGGGAGAGTAAAACAAATTCACAATAACATTCAAAAATAATAATAACAAATCAAATCATTCTTCACAAAACTCAATCAAGATAGAAAAAAATTGATGTACGATTAAAAGAAAAATTGGAATAAAGGGCTAAAAAACATCTAAGAACATTTCTCTAGCTGGAAATGTTGGTGAAATTATAATAAAGTTACAACTAAAATATACAAATGAAGAAAACAAAAAATATCTTCTTCTTGGCTAAGGCACGGATGTTTCACTTTCTTTAAGGAGAATCAAGCCCGCTGCAACAAATATTTTCACCAGTCTAGTAGTAATATTCTTGACTTATTTCCTCCAGGATACAATAGTCTTTTCACAAAGTACAACTCAACTAACTCTGGACAAGAGTTGAGTTCAAAGCTCCACAAAAAAGAACACCTCCCTTCAACTAATAAATTCTCTTTTTTTCTAACTTTTGTGCACTCTATAGTTTTTTGTACTTAAAAAAATAATGCAAAAATACACTATTTATAGGTAAGACATTCATCCTTGAAATGAATAGGAAGAATAAATGGGAAGATAAACAGAATAGAGGTAGGATTACAAGAGTTATCAGAAATAATGGATGAATAAAGAGTAGGAAGTTACATGAATCTAAAAAAATGATGACTGAATTCATCCATCACAAACTAATAATTAAATGCAACAACCTATATAACATGACGTTATTGGCCTTTAAAAGCCACTAACTTCAAAAAGTAATTGGCATAAAATGCTCTAGTGAAAAAATAGTCAATTATTGCATATTATTTGCAAAAGGATGGTGATAAATCACCCAATTTATTGGAGTAAAGAAGCAACCAATAATTGTTAGAGTTTAATGAATATAGACTCCAAAACTACCCCACATTTCCATACCATAATTTGGCTACTTATTACATGGTAATGAGGCAATAAAAAAAATTATCATTAATGTTAAAATGCCACAAACTAACAATTTGTCACTCATTTTAATATAAATAAGAGAGTCCACTAGATAAAGAAAGACTATCATGCATAATGAAGGTGTACCCCGCATCGAACTTTCTCTTAGTAAAACAATAATTTTTACTCCAGAGTCGTAGTGGTCTCAGATTTAAACTATGACTACTTGAGGAAAATAAAAAGTCATTGCTTACACATAATAGTGTGACACCTCTCATTTTTGAGCTAGAAATCAAACTGTCGTTCTTACGTGTGTAAACTCTAATCCTATGATTTACATTTGAATGCATGTGTCATGATCATTATCCTAGTGGAAGAGTGCTTATGAGGTGAAAAAATATTTATAGAAATCACTTAAGGAAAAGTTGAGCTGAGAGCTTTTGATTCGGCCAAATTTTTGTATTCGATTCACCAAGGGTCCACTTTGAATATATATAACTTTTGACATATATAGAATTTGAAGATTAAAACCTACCAAAAGATAGATAATTGAGTAAACTTTTCAATGATACTAATTTTACCTTAATCCAATACCCAAGCAAAAAGTTATGAACATTTTTGTGAGAAACAATAAGGAGTTGTGATAGCCCCATGCCGCGAAGGCTATTCCACCGGACTAGGGGTCGCATCACAAGGGATATTCCATTGGAATACGGGTTGCGCTGCAAGGGCCATTCCCATGGGGAAAAGAGTCCAAGGGGCAATTGAGTCCTTTCCCCTCAATCCCAATTGCCCAAAACACGATTTTTAACATTCCAAGGGGCATTACTTGCCCATTACCTAAAAATTTCTCACTAGAAACCCTTCCCCTTTCCCAAGAACAAAGTTCAAGATTTTTCTCTCAAGAACATAAGGATTTAAGTTCCGAATAGAAGATTTTTTCAAGAATTCTTTCAATTAATGTATGTGGGGTTTATGGAAAAGGACATTCTTCCATCCTTGTGCCCAAAACTTGTCTAAGAGTTTGAGTTATATGATTTGCAATTAGGGTTCACACCCAAGTTATCTTATTTTTAGTTTATGAAATTATTATGTGATTGAAGTATTAAAGTGCATACTTTCTCTCATCTAATTATGTCTTGGCTTAAAGATTTTCTATTATGATTTGAATACCATGAGTTTGATTTGAAACATTGATTAAAGATATCCAATTGAGTTTTAAGCATGTATTGTATTACAATTTATATAAAAGAAAGTATGAGATTTAAGGCTTAAGTTTAAATACAAATTTTAGAAGAAAAGTTTGATCTTTTGATTCAATGACAAAGCTTGAAATCCATAATTTTTTACCATACTTATGATTTAAAGAAAAGAAAAGCATAATTGGTTTCTACTATACTAACCCTTATGCTATCTTAAGGTGGATTTCGTAAAGTATGAGCTATAAGTATTCTGGGAGTAGTATTTAGCACCGAGAAGGGAATTCGGATGAACGTATCCATAATTCCTAGAAACTACGAGCCACCGTAGGTTTACTTCCCAATATGGGTTAAGTTTAGTGATTTCTAAGATTAAGGTTCTATTCCTATGGCAAGGGTAGAACAGCTCTCCCCAACATGGGTAAAATGTTGGACTCCATGGTAGCTCACATGGTTTACATCGGTTAGAAGAACCTCCCTAAATAAAAATAATAAGTAAAGCTTTTAGAAACTAAGTATTATGGCTCACAAAGTTTATCCTTATGCTTCATTACTCATGTTTATGATTTTTGCAGTCTTTGTTTTATTCAAGCTCAATGTGAGTCATTTACACTTAGCATGCATCATTGAAAGTTTATATGAATATTCAGTTATTGTACTTATGCATTCACCCCCACATACTCAGTACATTCTAGAAGTACTGATGTCATGACCCGAGGCTACCCCTTAGTCGCGACAACGGTGCTTACGGTCACAAGTGACCACAAGCTAACCCATGAGCTGGTACATGTTGTGAGTACTGAGTAAAACTAACAAATGAAGACATATGAGGAAACAACTGATAATTACATAAGGTTTTAAATACTGAAAAATACAATAGAGTTTGCAAGTCTGAAACATCAGCAAAAAATACTGAAATCCAACTAGTAAATCTAATAAACTAACTGAATGTCTGAAAAGCCTCTAACTGACTGACTGTGGAGTTGATGGGACAAACCCCCAACTAACTCCAACTGACTGTAATAAATATATACTAAAATAAAGCAATCATGTCCTCGATAGATGAGGACTCACTAAAACTGTTGTTGCTGATAAACTGAACTATCTAAGCGCGGTCAGGAAACTGAGCGTCCGAACCTATGATATGAGACATCATAGCGCGAAGAAAAGTATGTGGTCAGTACTTTAAATATACTAGTATATGAGATGGGGTTAGGCTGAAATGCATGGGTTAACTGTGCAGGAGATAATGACTGACTGAATAGCATGAAATAACTGAGTATGTATGCATAAAATACCCGAGCAAAATGCATAAAAATTGTAAAATCTGAGACTGCATGACCAAGCATATGTTATTTCTGAGATAATTTGTAAGATGAAATATTGAAATCTAATAACTGAATAATTGATAATCTGTATGCTTTGGTCAACCAAACCTAAACTAAATTCCGTACTGAATATTGAATTGAGACTATGGGAGGTATTATCTAACCGATATGCCCCGATCTGAGCTAATCGGGGTCCAACCTATACCCCAGTTGGAAGGGTGTCAATACCATGCCACGAGTAATAACATATGGCTGTGTGGATCCACTCAACTGGTGTCCCGAAGGACTAAGGAGTCAGTCCTAAACTAGCGGGTGACCCCTAAGAGAATGTCAGTCCTAAACTGGCGGGGGACATCTCATAATCCTATGTTGTCTATGTAGTTCTAGAACTTAAGTACTGCTTCTAAGGACCAAGTCCTATATGGCGGGTGATCCCCCATCCCTAGGTTTACTCGGTGCTAAATCCTACTCCCAACTGAACTGACACTGATTACTGGACTAAACTAAGCTTAACTGAACAAACAACTGATCATAATAATTGACTGAATGATAATGCTCATGGTATATCTGAAATCATTCTGAAGATACTAAAATTATGTAAGAAACTAGGTATTGGGTGTTCATAACCCACCAGCACTGAATGGAAATAACAATAAGGACATACAAAAGATTTGAAACCATAATAGAGGACTATTGTTCAAAAGCCAATCATTTAGACATTTCATCAAACACATAAAATTCGTAATCTGAAGCATGGGAATGGTAAGGTATGCAAAAATAACATAGGTACAATACCAAAACCATGAATTAGGGATTCAACATGAAAATTTCATCATTCAAACATGTAAGGGCTCATTCCATTGAAACACACTTGTAAACATAATTTATAATTAAAATTTGTAAGATCTTCATGGAGATAATTCATCATAAACATGTATAATTCATAATTTAAAACATAAAAATGGACTGTTGGACTCCATTAGTGGAAAGGGCCCATGGATGAACATCACACATATCTTAAACCCTTAAGCTTGAAAAGAATCTTGATGCTTTTCTTGAAAGTTCTTGAATTAGGGAACTTAAATTCTTGGTTTTCTTAGAGAGAAAGGAATGAAAAGCATGAACTTGGGGGATGAATAGGGCTTGGTTTTGAGTGGAAATTGGAGAATATGGGCAAATAATGCCCTAACCAACATTTTAATTCGTGTTTTTACTAATTGGGCCGATGGGAAAAGATGTAACTTCCCCTCATAAAATTAAATTTACAATTGGAATGCGAATTGGAAGGTCACCGCAATGCGATGAAGGGCTCATCTCTATACCCATTGCGATGCGCCACTATCGCGGTGAGGTTCTAGAATCAAAATCCAAACATAACCCAATCCTTGTCCGAAAAATTCAAAACTTCCTTGAGACATGCTCCTTACATCCCTGAACATGAATTAACTCAAAAACCAACATATCGGGGTTAGGAAGACTCATTTAAAAATCCTCAAAGTTAAGAGGCCAAAAATAAGACTAAGTCCCCAACACTTAGTGAAATTTTCAGGCTTTAAGCCTCTTATGCATGCAACTAGGAGTTGAACTAAGCTAAGTATAATATGAGGTATTACAATATCTCCCCCTTAGGAATATTCATCCTCGAATAATACTGATTAAGTTGAGAATACTGGGGAAACTAAAATCACATACTGAATATGCATAACAGAAAACATGATTACATGATTGAGCCTGAAACATGATACATAACTGAACTGAATTTTTGAATGCATGCAAAGACATGAGAATGATTATATAGCTGGGACTGAGAATGGAAAAGAGTCAATCTAAGAAGAACTATTACCTTAAGGTGAGTCTAAGTTTACGGAGAAAAGATTAGAGTACTTGATACGTATATCTGTTTCTGCTTCCCAAATATCTTCCTCAACAGACTGATTCCGCCAAAGAACTTTGACCAAGGGAAATTCTTTGTTCCTTAGTTCACGAATCTGAGGATCAAGGATCTCGATTGGGATTTCTTCGTAAGAAAGGCTATCCTGAACATCTGTGCTTTCTAAAGGCACTACAACAACTGGGTCACCAATACATTTCTTTAATAAAAAAACATGGAACACTGGATGCACTAATGCCAAATCTGCAGGCAACTCAAGCTTATAAGCTACTTTCCTAAAACAACTCAAGATTTAGTAAGGGCCAACATATCTTTCCAAATCTCTTCACTTCTTTTATGAGTGATATTTTCAAATACACCAAATCCCCAACTTCAAACTCAAGATCCTTTCTTCTCACATCTGCATAGGAGTTCGGACGACTTTGGGCTGTCGTAAGCCTCTCCCTAAACAACTGAACCTTCTCCATTGCATCAAACACCAAATATATTCTATCAAAGTAGCCTCACCTACCTCAAACTAACCAATAATAGATCTACATCTTCTCTCATAGAGAGCCTCAAACGAAGCCATCTGAATACTGGAGTGATAATTGTTATTGTAGGCAAACTCGATCAAAGATAAGTGATCATCCCAACTATCCTTAAAATCAAGAACTCACTCCCTCAACATATCCTCTAGGGTCATAATGGTCCTTTCTGCCTGACCGTCTGTCTGAGGATAGCAAGTTATACTGAGATGAACTTGGGTACCGAGACCCTTCTGAAAAGCTCTCCAAAAGTGAGGGGTAAAATGAGTACCTCTATCTGAAATGATAGACAACGGGACTCCATGCAACCTACCCAAATCTCTAATATAGATCTTGGCATAGTCCTTGGATGAATAAGAGGTATGAATTGGCAAGAAATGGGCTGATTTGATCATTCTGTCTACAGTGACCCATATCGAATCATGTTGACGATGCGTACGAGGCAAACTAGCAACAAAATCTATGTTCACCTCTTTCCATATCCAAGTGGGAATACTGACCACCTGCAATATGCCACTAGGCCTCTGGTGCTCAATCTTAACCTGCTGACAATTAGAACACTTAGCTACAAACTTTGCAATATCCCTCTTCATACCACTCCACCAATAGATTTCCCACAATTCAAGGTACATCTTAGTGGCTCCTGGGTGTAAAAAGTAACGCGCACCATGCGCTTTTGCCAAAATCTACTATCTCAAACCATCAACACATGGCACACATAACCCACCCTAACATCACAACACACCATCTCCCTCTTGGGATAAAACCTCTACTTTCTGATCTCTAACTTATTCCTTCAACTTAACTAAACCAGAATCCCTATCTTGTTTCTCCTTTAATTCGGCAACCAAGGAAGATTCTGAAATATTCTGAACCCATACACCACCCTCAGCTGAATCAACCAACCTAACACCTAATCTAGCAAGCTGATGAACCTCCTGAGCTAACCTTTTCTTATTATTCTAAACATGAACAACACTACCCATAGACAATCTAGTAAGGGTGTCTGCCACTACATTGGCCTTGCTCCGATGATACAACACACTCATATCATAATCTTTTAACAATTCTAACCACCTTCTCTGACAAAAATTTAAATCGTTTTGCGAAAACACATATTGCAAACTGTTGTGATCCATGAACAATCAACATGAACTTCATAAAGATAATGCCTCCAAATTTTCTAAGGCAAAAATAACTGCTGCCAACTCAAGATCATAGGCAGGGTAATTCTTTTTATGAGGTTTAAGCTGTCTAGAGGCATAGGCTATGACCTTACCTTTCTGCATCAAAAGACAACCAAGACCAACTTTGGAAGCATCACAGTAAACAACAAACCCATCTGAACCATCTGGAAAATTCAAGACTGGGGCTGAGGTGAGTCAAGTCTTCAGCTCTTGAAAGCACTTCTCGCAAGAATCTGACCACTAAAACTTGACTTTCTACTGAGTCAATCAAAATATGAGGGATGCACTAGATGAAAACCCTTTAGCAAACCGTTAGTAATAGCCAGCCAAACCATAGAAACTCCTGAGGTCTGACGGAGAGATGGGTCTGGGCCAGTTTCTCATAACTTCAGTCTTTTGAGGGTCAACTATAATACCATCACCGAAAATAATATGGCCAAGGAAAGCTACTGATCTTAGCCAAAACTCGCACTTACTGAATTTGTCAAATAATTGATGAGCTCTAAGAGTCTACAATAAAATTCTAAGATGGTATGCATGATCATTTTCATTGTGGGAGTAGACAAGAATATCATCAATAAAGACAATGATGAACATGTCCAAGTACTACTTGAACACTCTATTCATCAAGTCCATGAAAGTTTCTAGGGCATTTGTTTTTCCAAAAGACATAATTAGAAATTCAAAGTGACCATACCAAGTTCTGAAGGCTGTCTTTGGGATGTCACATTCTCTGACTCTAAGCTGATAATAGCTGAATCTGAGGTCTGTCTTAGAGAAATAACTGGCACCCTAAAGTTGGTTGAACAAGTCATCAATCCTGGGGAGTGAGTATTTATTATTGATTATGACTTTGTTCAACTGACGTTAATCGATGCACATTCTGAGAGAACCATCTTTCTTACGCATGAAAAGGACCGGAGCGCCCCATGGGGAAACACTAGGCCTGATAAATCCCTTATCTAAGAGATCTTTAAACTATTCTTTTAACTCTTTTAGCTCACCTAGAGCAATTTTGTAGTGCAGAATAAAGATAGGTTGGATATCTGGAAGAATATATATTCCAAAGTCAATTTACCTTTTGGGATGGACTCCAAGGAGATCTTCAGGGAACACATCTAGAAATTTTCTAACTACTGAAACTAACTCGAGACTTGGTGTCTCAGAACTAGAGTCTTTGAATCTAACAAGGTGGTAAACACACCCCTTAGATATCATTCTTCTTACCTTAAGATATGACACAATTTAACCCCAAAGCGTTGAAGTACTAACCCTCCATTCAATGACTGGTTCATTAGGAAACTGAAATTGAACGGCTCTATTTCTACAGTCAACTGAAGCATAGTATGAATGGATCCAATCAATTCCAAGAATGAAATTGAAATCAATCATCTCTAGCTCTTCAAGATCTACTGAAGTGATTTTCTAAGATACTGTAATCAGGAAGTTTCTGTATACTCGTCTGGCTATGATAGACTTACCCACTGGGGTAGACACTGAGAAAGGCTCTACTAATGTTTCTGGACTGACATCAAAATTGATAGCTATATAGGGAATTACAAAAGAAAGTGAGGCTCCGGGGTCTAATAAACTATACAAATAAAGATGAAAGACCTACGTACCTATAATCACATTAGAAGAGCTTTCTTAATCATGACGGGACTGAAGTGCATATAGCCTGTTCTGGCGTTATCCACTGGTGGCACTAAAAGTAGCACCCTACTAATTCAGGCGACCTGCTAGAGCTAATAACAAATTGGACTAGCCCTATTAGCGCAAATTATTTCCCCTATGAGCAACTACTAGACACCTTCTAACCCTGTGGCCTGGCTCGCCACACCCAAAACACACATCACTACCAGCCTTGCACGTACCCTAATGATTCCTACCATATTTTTCATAAAGCAGATTAATATGACCATTATTCACACTACCTTGGGACTTAGAGCCTGGCGTTCTATCCCGACCGTCATTCCTGAACTTTGGTACTGGATTACTAGTTGAAAATGGAGCTAGGGCTAAAAAATTCTTATAAAACTGAGAACGATTATCACCCTCTGACCTCAGCTGAGAAAAGTTAAAGCTACATGTTCTGGCCCTCTTATCCTCTCTATCTCTCTCCTTAAGTTTCTATTCCTCAATGTGTTGAGCATGAACCATAAGCCTAGATAGGTTCATCTCCTTAATCAACATAGCAGTCCTACACTACTTGACCACACTATTAGATATACCAGAAACGAACTTACTCACTCTAGACTTATTATCTGCAACCACATTAGGAGCATACCTTGCCAACTGAGTAAACTTAAATGAATATTCCTTCACACTCATATTACCTTGCATCAATTTAATAAACTCCAGCACATGAGTTTCTCTCTACTCTAAAGGGAAGAACTTGTCTAAAAAAGTTCTAGCAAACTCCTCCCACTCTACAGGCCCTGCCTCATCACCACAGTCCTCTTTCCACTACTTAAACCAGGTATAAGCTACATCTAGCAACTGGTATGTAGCTAACTCTACACTCTGACTCAAAGTGACACCCATGATATTTATCACCTTCTGAACCATGTCAAAAAACTTCTGTGGATTCTCTTCAGACTTGGATCCCGAAAACAAAGGGGGGTTCATTCGGGTAAAATCCTGAATCCTAGCTGCAGCTGTATTTGCCACTGGATTAGCTGGGGCAACAACCTGCTGATTATTCTGAGAAGCTACTGAATGAGCTAAGGTAGTGAATGCAGCTCTGAACTCGACATGAGATACATGCTCATTCAAGGGATCTTCCTAAACAAGCAGAGGTGTGGGCTGATTTCTATTTCTTCTGTTGTTTCTTTTAGGAGGCATTGTCTTTAAATAAAAGAAAGAATGAGTCAAAAAGAGATTTTTAAATAGAGTTCATGCTCATTCGCACGACATGAATACTAAAAGAAGGAAAACTTTTCCTAAAACGTCTTGTAGCCTCTTGTCCATAAGTATGGCGCGCTTCACACCCATGCACAAAACTCTACTCAACGCGGTTTTTCAGACACCCTGGGACACTATAAAATCTTAGACTCTAATACCAGTTTTGTCATGACCCGAGGCTACCCTCTCGTTACGACAATGATGCTTACGGTCATAAATAACCACAAGCTAACCAATGAGTAGGTACTTGTTGTGAGCACTGAGTAAAACTGATAAATAAAGACATATGCGGAAACAACTAATAATTCCATAAGGTTTTAAATACTAAAAATACAATTGAGTTCACAAGTCTGAAACATCTGTAAAAACTACTGAAATCCAACTAATAAGTCTAATAAACTAACTGAATATCTGAAAAGCCTCTAACTGATTGACTGTAGAGTTGATGAGACAAACCCCCAACTAACTCCAACTAGCTGTAATAAATATATATTGAAATAAAGCAATCATATCCTCGATAGATGAGAACTCACCAAAACTACTACTGCTGATAAATTGAAATGTCTAAGCGCGGTCAGGAAACTGAGTGTTTGAACCTATGATATAAGACATCATAACGCGAAGAAAAGTATGCGGTCAGTACTTTGAATGTAATAGTATATGAGATGGATTAGGCTAAAATGCATGGGTTAACTGTACAGTAGATAATGACTGGCTGAATAGAATAAAATAATTGAGTATGCATGCTTGAAATAGCTGAGTAAAATGCACAAGAGCTATAAAATTTGAGAAAGCATGACCAAGCATATATTATTTCTGAGATAATCTGTAAGCTAAAATACTGAAATCTAATGACTGAATAACTGATAATCTGTATGCTTTGGTCAAGCAAACTTGAACTGGATTCTATCATAAATACTAATCTAAAACTATGGGAGGTATTATCTAACCGACATGCCCAAATTTGAGTTAATCGAGGTCCAACCAGTACCCTAATTGGAAGGGTGCTTGTACCGTGCCACGAGTACTAAGACATAGTTGTATGGATCCACTCAACTGGTGTCCCAAAGGACTAGGGAGTCAGTCCTAAACCGGCGGGTGACCCCTAAGAGAATGTCAGTCCTAAACTAGCAGATGACATCTAAGAGAATGTAAGTCCTAAATTGGCGGATGACTTCTCATAATTCTACGTTGGCTACATAGTTCTGAAACTTAGGGACTACTTCTAAAGACCCAGTCCTAGCTGGCGAGTGAGCCCCCATCCCTAGGTTCACTCGGTGCTAAATCCTACTCCCAACATAACTGACACTAATTACTGGACTGAACTAAGCTTAACTGAACAAACAACTGATCATAATAACTAACTGAATGATAATGCTCATGGGATATCTGAAATCATTCTAAAGATACTGAAATTATGTAAAAAAAAACTAGGTATCGAGCGTTTATAACCCACTAGCACAGAATGGAAATAACAATAAGGACATATAAAAGCTTTGAAACCATAATAAGGGATCATTGATCAAAACCCAATTATTTAGACATTTCATCAAACACATGAAATTCGTAATCTGGAGCATGGGAATGGTAAGGTATGTGAAAATAACATAGTTAAGATACCAAAATCATGAATTAGGGATTCAACATGAAAATTTCATCATTCAAACATGTAAGGGCTCATTTCATCGAAAACATTTGTAAACATAATTTATAATTAAAATCCGTAAGAGCTTCATAGAGATAATTCATCATAAACATGTATAATTCATAATTTAAAACATAAAAATGGATTCTTGGACTCCATAGGTAGAAAGGGATCATGGATGAACATCACACATACCTTTAACCCTTAAGCTTGAAAAAAATATAGTCTTGATGCTTTTCTGGAAAGTTCTTGGATTAGGGAACTTGTATTCTAGGTGACGCAACCCAAACTGGGGCCTTGTCGTAATAGGTATCTCAAGTCCAACTAGGACCAGGGACAACCCCCTTAACCCAACCCAACCACCTTATACAGCTTTGGAGAAGCTGATTTTTAAGCATTTAACAAAATTGTATAATGCTCTCATGAAGACTCTGGATAGGGTCACAACCATGACCGACCCAATCGAGTCTAACCATACAAAACCAACCATCCATTCCATACCAAACCATTTAAAAAATATCAAACATAATATGATAATCAAACCCAAAATGTCATACGATGGAACAACCAACAATATCGTCCAATGATGTCAACCCCAACACCAATGCTAATGCTAAGGCCGACACCAATACCAATCCCGCCTATACCAACCCCCAGAAGTACCACAAAGCCTCTATCCAAAAGAATACAAATATTCAGTTAGGACATGCCCCCAACCATGGTCAAAACCAAAATCCGAAAAGAAGGTAAATTATCTAAGAATGTCCAACATGAAATGATGCCTTCTGAAAGGATGGAAGCTCACCACTTTAGTCCACTAAGCTGTACCCAAATTAAGTACTATGAAGGAGTCGAACGGCCGGTTCCTGCATAGCATGGGTCTACATCCGCCACTGAATGGGTTAGTGGGCGAACACTAGTATGAATCTTGGGATTAGGAAAAAGTAATGCCAGTTATCAAAACCAAATTAAAACCATCCAATGCAAAGAGCCATACACATATATAAGTGCTAGGAAAAGGGACCGAGTTTAGAATATTGTTAAAAATCTTTACCTGGGTTGTGTAGCTTAGCCGTCCTACCACCCACGAGCCATAAGGATTCAGCTCTCCCTGCTGAAAGGGCCCCAGTGCGTGTAGCCATACGACCAGGAAATATCCCTAGAATGACTAGTACATCCCTCCAATATAAATGTGACACTCGCACGTGGCCATCAAAGACCCCTCATATTAGCAAATATGAGTGTTGGGTTTTGATCCCGCCGGGGCTACCACCTTCTAAGGCTTAGCTTACAGTTCCCACCACTAATGCCCAATTAAAACCAAGTCTAAACAATCCAAATTATCATTTTATTAACCAAGGTTATTTAATAAACTAGTGTTATCGTCACACCACGATACTTGCAAGCATTATCTATAGCCAAAATATTTAGATTAAGAGGACATTCAAGTGCCCTATCATTAGCCATATTAAACCTCTTGGGAGACTACCAGGTTCTCCACAAGTATAACCAATTAGCCATTAACCTTTTTAAACCATTGAAAAACATTTAAGGTTTCATATATAAGCCGAAAACAAGAAAAAGTTTCATTAAAATAAGTCAATCCAATGAACATATCTTTATAAGCATTTTATCAAATACCTTGGCGGCATAATATAACCAAAACCTAATTCCATTACCATTAAACCATTACCATGCAATTCAATTGTCCAAAACCACCGTTAATGAATAGAAAACATAATTAAAACCATAGGAAATCATAACCTAGTATTTAACATCAAAACCCCCTAAATCAATAGTTGAAAACCATCATCATACAAGAGAAAAAACATGAATTCAATCACGTAACCATGACTTTAATTTAAATTACAATTAGGGAAGAAAACCATGCCTTAAACCAAGAAGATTGATGGAAAGAATTCACCAAGACAAACCCCAAAGTAATCCCTTAGATGAAACCTAAACCAAAGATGGAAAGAATTCACCAAGACAAGTCCCAAAGTAATCCCTTAGTTGAAACCTTAGCTCTTTGTCCCAAAAGCTCTTGAGAGGATTATGATATGTTTAGGAAGAGTTTCTAAGTGTTTAAGAATAAAATAATAGGGTAAAAACCCCTAAGTGTATTAGAAGTCGTGGATCCTTATTAGGGTAAGTAGGGAAATGTCCAAAATACCCCCACTTAAATCCCATAAAAACTCAACACAGGGTCACGACTAACCTCCTTACGAGTCGTAACTGTAACGCCCCAAAATCTGATCTCTTGATGTTACACGGTGCTCAAGACTACAAGTAGTCTTAAGATAACCCTATCTGCATACTATTGAGCCTAAATCTTATAATAATGGAAATATAGACATAAAAATCATACTGAATGCGGAAACTGTCTGTATTATCTGAGAATAATCTAAACATAATACCTGAAACATCAAAACTGAATAATCTACATCAAAACTGGTAGTCTGACAAACCTCTACTACTAATACTAGAGAGTTACTAGGATAAACCCCCAGCTAACTCGAACTGTCTAAAAGAAAATGCCAAATCTCATAAACTGATAAACTACAAAATCTGAATGGATAAGTCCCCGAACTATGAGGACTCACCAACTGTCGAATGTAGAAGGAGATGATCGAACTACTCACGCTGCTGACACTGAGCACTTGAACCTACATTATGAGATAATATAACACAGAGACATATATGTGGATCAGTACTTTGAGTATGTACTGAGTATATGGGGGTGATATGCATAAGTAAAACATTATCTCATAGTCATCATTTATAAAACAATGCATGTCAAATGTAAATGACTCATATAAACTGAAATATCTGAAATAATGAAATATGTAGCAATAAGAAGCAAAACATACTTTATAAATATTGTGAGCCATAACATTTAGTTCTAAAAGTTATACTTGTATTCTCTCTTTAAATCATTCTGTCTAAGTGTAGAAGGACTCCCTACTAAATCTGAAATCTGGAATTTGAAAGCTGAAATTTGTAGCTATTATCTTTTCTGTAAGGTATAATCTGAGTAAAATTTGTCAGCCTTTACACTTAGTTTTCTAAAAGCTTTTCTGTTATTCTTTGCTATTAAGGAGAATACTTTATCTTTTATCTAAACGGAAATACTTTAAAAATATTCTAAAAATCTTTACTATTAAGCCATAGGGAATTCTTTCAAAGCTTTAGGGAAAATACTTTATCTGAAAAGTTGTATATCTTTTACTAGCAGGGAGGTTCTCTTAACTGACATAAACCATGCGAGCTACATGGAGTCCAACGTCTCGTCCTCCTATGGAAGAAACCTCACGTTGGGGAGAGGTGTCATACTTTTGCCAGGGAGTATAACCTCAGCTAAAATGATCACAACTCTGCACGCTATAGGCATTTAATCTCAATCCTATGGTGGCACATAGTTCTGGGGCATGAAATCGGACCTTGAAGTCATACCCAACTCGATGCTAAATACTACTTCCTTTAATTTGCCATGCTCATCTCGTGGAAATCCACTTTAAAAACTCACATAAGGGTTTATTATGAAATCGGTTATGCATTTATCTGAATAAATCTGTAAATGAAGCTATATTGCTTCCTGTATTCTGTGAGAAATCTGAAAAGTGGATTCCAAAACTTTTCTAAGGATCAAAATATCAAAACTTTATTGTAAATTTGATATAATCAGCTCATAAGATGCTTAAAGCATCATTTTTCTCAAAATCTCAACATATAAACTTAGGGATTAAAACCCATGTATCAAACTCATGTCAAAATATCATAATAATCATGCTTGATAATAAAAATAATGATAATTCATCTCAAAATCTAGAAATTTCTGCAATAAGCATGAAAATAAACATGCAATTCAACTTATAATTCACTTGAAATCTCATAATCTTGTAAAGAGCAACATTGGGTATGAACCCTAATTTCAAATTCATGGAAAATCATATAAAATCAAATAATATTGAAATTTAAAACAAGTTTTGGGCACAAGGATGAAAGGAGATCCTTGTTCATAAACCTCACATACCTTGTTGGATGATTAGATGAAGAAACCTTGAATTTTGGATTCCTATTGAGTCCTTGATGATGGGTTCTTGATTATATTGCTTTGGAAATCCTTAATTTGGAGCTTTCTTAGGGAATATATGGAGGATCTTGATTTCTTGGAGAAGAAGCTTTGGAGCTTTAGGGTTTTTCTTTTGAAGAGATTGATGAATAATGAGCATAAAGTGCTTTGAGTATGAATAATCTTGTGTTTTGGATGGATTGGGGCTTGGGAATTGTCCAAAATACCCTTTTTAAAACTCCTAAACTTAGCTGGAAAAACTGTAATACCCCGCATGTTTCTAAGCTAGGAAGTGAATAAGTATTCCTACGTATGAAATCTCCTATCCTGTGATTCATACTTGAGTACATGACTTACAATGAATATCCTGGTGATAGGATAGCTTATGATGCATTAAGCATGTTCATATGAGTCACTTAAGGTAATACAAGCTAAGAGTTTTTGAATCCATCAAGTTTTAGTATTCAATTTTGCAAGGGTCATCTTTGAACGAGTATAACTCGATGTTAATGTGATATTTTGTCTAATTTAGACCCACCAAATTGTAGAGAATCAAATTAGCTTTCCAACAATACCAATTTTACCTTAATCCAATACCCGAGCGACAAGTTATGTCCATTTTTCGTAAGAGACAATAAGGATAGGCGATTGGTTAGGCGCCGCCCAACCTAGCTTAGGCAATCACTTGGGCGCCGTCTAAGTCAGTTCCAGGTGCCAAAAACACTCTGTTTTGAGTTATTTTAAGGGTAATTAAGTCTTTTAACACTCCTTACACGTCACTAAACTTAACCCTACGAAATATATAGCTTCTAAACATATTACAACCCTATTATCATCTCAAAGCTCATCATCCAAGAGCACTAAAAGAGAAAAAAAACTAGGGTTGCGTAACTAAGCTTGAAGATCCGATTTCAAGGAAATTCCTCCATCAATCATCAAGAATCTTCCTTCTAAGGTATGCGTGAGTTGATTCATGGACTCCTTTCGTCCATAAAGCTCAAGAACCATCTTCTAAATTTTTTTATTATGATGTTTATGGTGTTGGTGGTTGATGTTCATGTGGTTGGAGTTTGATGATGCCTAAGATGGGATCTTTGTATGTTTATTGTGAGGATATGGTGGTATTTAACGTATAAATATGTGAAATTGGTGGTTGAATATTTGTAATCTTGATGAATCCACCTATGCCTAAGATGTGCATGTAAGGTGTTTGTGAAAATACCTAAGGGAATAGAAACCATGCTTTTATGACATAATAAGTCCTAAATGACTATTCCATGTTCTAAGTTTATGTTCAACGTGATCCCCGTGCTATTGTCTTGAATTGAAGAAGTTGTACGAGATGCTCATGATATTGTTGCGATATGGAATGACCATGTTATTGAAGTCATGCAAGTATATACATGTTGTGTGCATTCCCGATCATGTGATAGTTTGTTGAGAATCATTCTTATTATGAAAGCCTTACTTATGAGATTGCGAATTGTGGACTCAAATCTTGTGATCAAGTCATGTCATGTGTGTCAGTTTCCTCCTATCGAGTCCTGGGGGTGCTTGTACCCGAAAACTATAGCTGTGTGCCTAGAGCCATGTCATGTTTCACGATATTTGAACTCAAGTTATGATTCCATAGACTTCAGTCAGTCATGTGACTCAGGAAAACCTCATGATCTTAGTCAGTTGTCAGATATCAGTAACATTCTGCCAGTCAACGGAATTCAGTAATAAACCCTAGACACAAGCACATTTGCGCTATGGTGCTTTCTTTTCATGTTACACCATAGGTTCCGAGACACGAGCTCCAGCCCAGCAGTAGCGGCAGCATTCCAGTCGCAGAGACACAGTGAGTCCTTATTGATTCGAGGACAATATGATTTGATACATTTATTTATTTCTTCAGTTCAGTTTTACTGAGTTACTTGGAGACATGTTCCTTCAACTCCTTATTCAGATAGTTTAGAGGCTTTCAGATTTACGTTCAGATTTACGTTCAGACTTAGCTTTCAGATTGAGTTGTTTTGGGAATTTTCACCCACATGATTTTATTCAGTTGAACCTTATGGCCTTACAGTTCTATGTATTCCGCATTATTATATCATGATTTGCAGTATACAGGTACAGATATCAATCATGGGTTAGCTTGTGGTCCCTCGAGGTCATGAGCACTATGTAGCATTTCGGTTCAACGAATCAGGGTGTTAGAAAAATGTAACCCAGTCCCGATTTAATGGGCCACCATGATGCACCACTATCACGGTGGCTCAGTGGAATTTGACGACTGGGAAATTGGGGACCTCCGCAACGCGAAGCTATTGAGTTGTCCTACTGGATTTTGACAATTAGGACTTGGAACTTCAATGCGGCACACCACCATTGCAATGTCCTATAGAAATGCCATTCTGGCCTTCAGCGCGATGCGCCACTATAGCGTTGGGCTACTAGAATTTGACAAATGGGAAAATAGACCTCTCCGCGATGCGCCAATATCACGGAGATCCAATAAAAAATGACAATTCTGAATTTAACCACCTCCGCGATATGGTGACTGTCCAGGTGGCACACTGTCAACTTAAAAACGTCTTAACTCCTTCACCGAGTGTCAGAATTAGGAGAATTTGATATCGATGGAAAGCTTATTCAATTTTTCACACGATGGAAAGTCTAAATCTGAAGAATACCACATGAAATAAATTCTATTCAGATTGGAAGCTATCCCTTAACATTCTAAGGACGAATTTGAGCTAAGAAGCGTACGAGGTATTACAGTAACCTCACTTACGGTTGATACCCACCCGATCGTAACCAAACCTCAACCATGGATCATACACTGTCCAGTATACAACTCATCCACCCAAGTCGTAACCTCAGTATACGATCTATACCCATGATTCGTATCTCTGGCATAATCTAACACTAGGAGGATCAAACACTGTCCACCTTATGATTCACCTATATGACTTGTACTCAACTATACAACATCACCCAAGTTGTATCCACTCCAGTGACCAACATCATCCGACTAACTAATACTTGTCAGCTTACGACAGGGCTTCACCAATCGTACCCCATCATACGGCTCATACCATAAGTTGTATTGGGCCCGAAGAACGGGATTCTAGGAAATTTTCTAAGGGTCCAAACCTGGGATGGTTCATTCTCCCCCACTAGGAACATTTGTCCCCGAATGAAGGATAAGGTAGGGGTAACCACACAGAGAGTCATTTGCATTATCAAACATCAATCCCACCTTTTGATGTCTCTACTCTTACCTTTCCAAAACAAAAAACAAAGATGCAAGAGATGTAACCCTTCCTTTAACAAACTCAGAAAATAAAGATGTGTTCAAGAACACATACCATCCGCATGAATATCAGGAGCAGAAAACAAGAGAGGATATTTGGACTTCATGTCCTCATCCACTTCCCACATGGCCTCTTCCACCTTGTGGTTCCGCCATAGAACCTTAACCAAGGCCACATCCTTGGTCCGCAACTGACGAACTTACCCATCTAATATCTCAATTGGGACCTCTTCATAAGACAGAGAATCCGAGATATCCAACCCCTTCAAAGGAACAATCGAAGACGGATCAGCAACGTACTTCCTTAACATAGAAACATGAAATACTGGATGAACCAAACTCAAGCTAGATGGAAACTCCAACTCATACGCAACATTTCCCACTCTCCGTAAAATCTATAAGGACTAATATATCAAGGACTGAGCTTTCCCTTTTTGCCAAACCGCACTACTCCCTTCATAGGATACACCTTAAGGAAAACCTTATCCCCAATTACAAACTCCAAATCTCTATGCCTAACATCTGCATAGGACTTTTGACAACTCTAGGCAGCTTTGAGCCTATCCCGAATCACCTTCACCTTTTCCATAGCCTGACGAACCAAATACGGACCAAACAAATTAGCCTCACCGAGATCAAACCAACCAAGAAGAGATCTGCACCTCCTACCATACAACGCCTCAAAAGGATCCATACTAATACTCTTATGATAGCTATTGTTGTAAGCAAACTCTACTAAAGGTAGATGCTCCACCCAACTGCTACCATAATCAATCACACAGGCTCGAAGCATATCTTCTAATGTCTGAATAGTTCTCTTTGCCTGCTCATTTGATTGCGGATGAAAAGCAGTACTAAGACTCACCTTAGTCCCCAACCCTTTTCGAAAAGACTACCAGAAGTGGGACATACACTGCGTACCACAATCAAAAATAATTGAAATAGGCACCCCATAAAGTTTCACAATCTCTTGAAGATAAAGCTTTGCATAATCCTTCGCCGAAAAGTTAGTTCGCACAGGCAAGAAACGCACAGACTTTGTTATCCTATCCACGATGACCAAAATCGAATCAAATTGGTTCTGAGACCGAGGAAGACTGGTAATGAAATCCATATTTATCTCATCCCACTTCTATTCAGGAAACTCAATTTCTTGATACAACCCACCAGACCTCATGTGCTCAACCTTAACTTGTTGATACACCATGCATTAGAACACAAAATCAACCACGTCCCGCTTTATGCCACTCGATCAATAGATCTCCTTGATATCATGGTACATATTAGTAGAACTAGGATGAACAACATAGCGTTACTCGTACGTCTCAGCCAAGATACTTTGCTGCAAACCGTCTACATCAGGAACATACAACCTCCCTTGGTATCGCAAAGTACCATTGTCGCTAATCTCAAAATCCGCTACCTTTTGCCCACCAACACTACCCTTGATTTTCATCAAGGCAGAATCTAAAACTTGCTTCTCCTTAATCTCCGCACCAAGAGATAATCTAACCACTTCTTGAACCATCACACCACCATCCTTTGAGTCTAAGAGACGAACCCCAAGATTTGTCAAACAGCGAATATCCTTCACTAATTCTCGTTTTCCTTCTTCCACATGAGCCAAACTACCCATGAAAACCTGCTAAGAGTATCAGCAATCACTTTAGCTTTACCTGGGTGGTAGTGAAGACTTATATCATAGTCCTTGAGAAGCTCAAGCTATCTTCTCTGCCTGAAATTTAGCTCTTTCTGCTAGAACACATACTGCAAACTCTTGTGATCAGAAAAGATATCCACGTGAACACCATACAAATAATGCCGTCATATTTTCAAAGCAAACACAACGGCCAACAGCTCCAAATCATGAGTAGGATAGTTCTTCTCATGCACCTTCAACCTCCTGGAAGCATAGGCTATCACCTTCCCATGCTGCATCAAAACACAACCAAGACCAACCCGAGATGCATCACAATAAACCACGAACCCATCATTGCCCTCCGACAAAGTCAGAGCTGGAGCCGAAGTCAACTTATCCTTCAACTTCTCAAAACTCCCCTCACACGCATCCAACCAAGAAAACTTAATCTTCTTCTGAGTTAACCTAGTCAAAGGATTAGCTATCAATAAAAAAATCTCCACAAACTGCCTGTAATACCCAGCTAAACCCAAGAAGCTTTGAATATCAGATGGAGTCAATGGTCAAGGCCACTTCTTCACCACAGCCACCTTCTGCGGATCCATCATGATCTCTTCACTAGAAATGATATGACCCAAGAAAGTCATAGCATTCAACAAAAACTCAAACTTAGAGAACTTAGCATCTAACCGATATTCTTTTAAGGTGTCAACACTACACAGAGGTGATTAGCATGATCTACCTCACTCTTCAAATACACCAGAATATCGTCAATAAACACAATGATGAAAAGATCTAAATACTACCAAAACACCTTGTTCATCAAATCCATAAATGCTGCCAGGGCATTTTTCATTCCAAATGACATCACCAAAAACTCATAATACCCAAACCGAGTGCGAAAAGTTATCTTAGGGATTCCACCTCCCTAATCTTCAATTGATGGTACTCAGACCAAAGATCTATCTTAGATAAGAACTTGGACCCCTACAACTGTTCAAACAGATCATCTATCCGAGGAAGAGGGTATTTGTTCTTGATCGTTACCTTATTCAACTGCCTGTAGTCGATGCACATACGAAGAGAACCATCCTTCTTGAGTACGAACAACACCGGTACACCCCATGGAAAAATTCTAGCACTAATAAACCCTTTGTCTAGAAGATCTTTAATTTGCTCCTTAAGTTCTCTTTAACTCAGTCGAAGCCATTCTATACAGAGGAATAGAAATTGGATGAGTGTCCGAAAGCAAATCAATACCAAACTTAATTTCCCTATCTGGAGGAAAACCTGGAAGATTATCTAGAAAGACCTCTATAAACTCATTAACCACAAGGACCGAAGACAAAGAAGGACCTTTCGAAATAGAATCTTTAACCCGGACCAAGTGATAAAGACAACCCTTAGAGATTAACCTATGAGCCCTAAGATAAGAAATAAACTTCCCCCTTGGTGCTAAGGAACAACCTTACCATTCTATTTCCAGCTCACTAGGGAACCTAAAGATGACCCTATGGGTTCCACAATCCAAATTTGCATAACAAGAATGCAACCAATCCATGCCCAAGATTACATCAAAATCAACCATACCTAAATCAAATAGATTTGTCGAAGTTTGTCTACCACTCACAGATACCACACACCCCCCATAGACCCATTTAGCAATGATCGGATCTCTTACTAGGGTAGAAACTGAAAACAGATCCAAAATAATCTCCAGATCAATACCAAAAGACATAGCTATATAAGGAGTCACATGGAAAAGGGTAAAACCCAAATCAAGCAAACAATATACGTTACGAGAGAAAAGCTGTAACATACCAGTAATAATATCCGGTGATGCCTCGAATTCCTGACAGAACGCCAAAGCATACAACATGTTCTGACCAGCACTGGAACCAGATGCAGTAACAGAAGTAGATGTCACATCGCTGGGTGCAGGAATAGAAGATGAAGCCACTAAAATCTTATTCGCCCCTGTAGCGACCTTGTTAGACGGACAATCCCTAAGCCAATGGCTTACATGGACATAATTGAAGAACTTATCCCTTCCCTCCTCACAAAATCCCAATGAGGATGACCGCAAAACTGACAAGAAGGACACGAAGAAATAGACTGACCTCTGCTTGCCTGAGACTGGGCCCCCTGCGCCCGAGAATTATCACCACCATGATAACGCCTCTCGCTCGACTGTTGGGGTAAAGAGCACTGGCACTAAAGAAGGAACCAGAACTCCCCTACTTCTTTTTCTTCCCCTTTCTACTATCTCGACTACCCTAAGATTGGGCACCTCCCTAATTAGAAAACCTAACCCGCTTACCCTACCTATCTCCATATTCTGCTTGCCTTCTTTTTTCATTTTCAACCTGCTGCATATGAATAGTTAGCCTCAACATGTCCATATCCTTCATAAGTAAAACAGTCTTGCTCTCCAAAATAAGATCCATATCATCCCAAAAGTGAACTTTCTCATTCTCGACCTTGTATCAGCCACCAAATGAAGAGCATACCTCGACAACTGATGGAACTTCAAAGCATACTCCTTCACAGAGAGGTTTCATAAACTCCTCCATCTTAGTTTCCCTAAAGTCTTGAGGAAAGAACCGATCCATGAAGGCATTAGAAAAGGCCTTCCACAAACCATCCTCTTCTACATCACCCTCGTACCACAGATAAGCAAGCAAAATTTAATCCTTCCACATTAGTAGCCCTTATTATCCAAAAGATCTTCTCTATCTCATCAAGAAAGCCCTGTGGGTCTTTCCCTACCTTCACTCCTATAAAAGTTAGAGGACCCATTTTCATAAACTGTCCAAGCCTAACGGCCTCAATAGACACAACGCTAGTCGTACCTCGCTCGGCCTGAGCAGCAACCAATTGGGTAATAGCATGCATAGATTGACGAAATTCCGCATTCATCATATTGCCCTGAGGGACCTGAGGAGAAGTAGGAGGAATATGAGGAACTCCGGTACAATCAGGACTAGGACCATGAGATCGAAGATGAACCTCAGGAGTAGAATGTACTCCCTCAACATCACTTTCAGATGGGGCAGAAGAATTTTCTTGTGTTCCAAATCTAGGAGGCATAATCTAAAAGATGAACAAATAATGATTAGAGGAGATTCCAAGACTGAGAAGTCAAGATTGAAGAAAGAATACCAAGAAAGTGAAACATTACTAAATGTTTTACAGCCTCTCCCATATGAGTGTGGTGCGCTACATACCCCTAAAGAGACTCTACTCGACATGGCTTTGTGGAATCTCAATTGACCATGAACCTAGGCTTTAATACCAACTTGACGCAGCCCAAATTAGGCAACCAGGACCGGGGACTGCCCCCTTAACCTAACCCAATCACCTTATACAGCCTTGGGTGAGCTGAATTTTGAGCATATAACAAGATTATGTAATGCTCTCATGAAGACTCTAGATAGGTTCATAACCATGACCGACCCAATCGAGTCTAACCATACCAAACCAACCATCCATTCCATACCAAACCATTTAGAAAATATAATACATAATATGATAATCAAACCCAAAATGTCATACGATGCAACAACCAACAATATTGTCTAATGATGTCAGCTCTAATACCAATGTTAATGCTAAGGCTGACTCCAATACTAATCCCACCCATACCAACCCCCAAAAGTATCACAAATCCTCTATCCAAAAGAATACAAATATGGTTGGGACATACCCTTAACCATGGTCAAAAACAATATCCGAAAAGAAGGTAAAATGTCTAAGAATGTCCAACATGAAATGATGCCTTCCGAAAGCATGGAAGCTCACCACTTCAGTCCAATAAGTTATACCCGAATCAAGTACTATGAAGGAGGATTCGAACAGCCGATTCTTGCATAACATGGGTTGCAAGTAGATAGGTTAGTGGTGAACACTAGCATGAATCTCAAGATAAGCATAAAGTAATGCCAGTTATCAAAACCAAGTAAAAACCATACATATATATATAAGTGTTGGAAAAAGGGACCAGGTTTAGTATGTCATTCAAAACCTTTACCTGGGTTGTGTAGCTTAGCCGTCCTACCACTCACGGGCCATATGGGTTCAGCTCTCCCTGCTGAAAAGGTCCAGTGCGTGTAGTCACATAACCAGGCAATATCCCTGGGATGACTGCCACCTTCCACGGCTTAGCTTACACTTTCCACTATTAATGCTCAATTAAAACCAAGTTCAAACAATCCAATTATCCTTTTATTAACCAAGGTTATTTAATAAACTAGTGGTATCGTCATACCATCATACTTGTATGCATTATCCATAGCCAAACCATTTAGATTAAGAGGACATTCAAGTGCTCTATCATTAGCCATATTAAACCTCTTAAGAGACTACCATATTCTCCACAAGCATAACCAATTAACCATTAACCTTTGTAAACCATTGAAAAACATTTAAGGTTTCATATATAAGTTGAAAACAAGCAAGAGTTCCATTAAAATTAATCAATGCAATGAACATATCTTTATAAGCATTTGATCAAACATCTTGGGGGCATAATACAACCAAAACCAAATTTCATTACCATTAAACCATTACCATGCAATTCAATTGTCTAAAACCACCATTAATGTATAAAAAACATAATTAAAACCATATAAAATCATAACTAAGCATTTAACATCAAAACCTCCAAATAAATAGGTGAAAGCCATAATCATGCAAGAGAAAAACTATGAAATCAACCATGTAACCATGCCTTTAATCAAAATTGCAATTAGGGAAGAGAATCATGCCTTAAACCAAGAAGATTGATGGAAAGAATTCATCAATACAAGCCCCAAAGTAATCCCTTAGTTGAAACCCTAGTTCTTTGTCCCAAAAGCTCTTGAGAGAATTATGATATATTTAGGAAGAGTTTCTAAGTGTTTAAAAGTAAAATAATAGAGTAAATAACCTCCTAAGTGTATTAGAAGTTTTGGGTCCTTATTAGGATAAGTAGGGAAATGTCCAAAGTACCCCTACTTAAATCCCGTAAAAACCCAACGCAGGGTCACGATTGACCTCCTTACGAGTTGTAACCTTCCTTATGGTTGATACCCACCCGATCGTAATCAAGCCTCAACCATGGATCAAACACTATCCAGTATAGGACTTATCTACCCAAGTCTGTAACCTCAGCATACGATTCATACCCATGATCCGCATCCCTGGCAGAATGTAACACCTGGAGGATCAAACACTGTCCACCTTACGATTCACCTATATGACTCGTACCCAACTATATGACACTAACCCCTAAGTCATATCCACTCCAGTGACCAACACCATCCCACCAACTAACACTGATCAGCTTACAACAGGACTTTACCACTCATACCCCAGCATACGGCTCATACCATGAGTCGTATTGGGTTCGAAGAACGAGATTCCAGGAAATTTTTTAAGGTTCCAAAAATGGGATGCTTCACTTGGTTTCCTTGGAGAGAAAGGAATGAAATTGATGAACTTGGGGGATGAATAGGTTTTTTTTTAGAGGAAATTAGAGAATATGGGCAAATAATGCCCTAACCGATGTTTTTATTCATGTTTTTACGAATTGGGTTGATGGGAAAAGATGTAACAGCCCCTCAAGAAATTAAATCTGCAACTGGAATGCGGATTGGAAGGCCACCGCAACACGATGAAGGGCTCACTGCTATACCCACCGCGACGCGCCACTATCACGGTGAGGTTCTGGAATCAAAATCCAAACATGACCCAATCCTCGTCCAAAAAATCTAAAACTTCCCCGAGACATGCTCCATAAATCTTTGAACATGAATTAACTCAAAATCCAACATATTGGGGTCAAGAAGCCTTATTTAAAAGTCTTCGAAGTTAAGAGGCCTTAAATAATACTAAGTCCCCAACACTTAGTGAAATTTTCAGGCTTTAAACCTCTTATGCATGCAACTAAGAGTGGAACTAAGCTAAGTATAATACAAGGTATTACAACTGACCCACATATATGTCTATGTGCTACATTGTCTTATAATGTAGGTACCATTCATAGCCCACATATCATAATTAAACAGTTTGCGGCTTTTAGTCAGTAGGTAATGAGTTATTTTGATTCAAGGACTTGAGTCAACTATAGTTCTAGTGGCAATTTTATTCATTTGTATTGATTAGGGATAGATGGGGGTTATGTCCCGACTACCAATAGTCAGTATTAGTAGAGGCTTCATAGACGATCATTTAGAGTTGATGTATTTACTTTCAATTTAGTTTGTATAACCAAAGTGTAAATATTTCAAATAGACTTGTATTGAACATATCTAGTAGAGACATCTCTTTCGCTTATTTCTTCTATATATATGTAACATATTCAGTTGCTCACAAGATATGCAAGTATCATGGGTTAGCTTTGGATCACTTATGGTTCTAAGCACCATGTGACATCCAGGGGATAGTCTCGAAGTGTTACAAACTTGGTATCAGAGCACAGAGTTCAAGTGTTCGAGGGTGTCTATGAATCCGTATCTAGTAGAATCTTGTGAAATAGTACGAAGACGTCTGTACTTTTCTTTGAGAGGCTACAGAGTATTTAAGAAATGTTTCCCTTCTTTCATATCTCAGATCATGCTGTAGAGATGTTCTCTAAGAAACTTATATAGATTCTTATCTTGGTCCATTTATGTTGAATCTACCTTATTTTTTAGGTAATAATAATAGTCAAGCTTAAATTCCAATTGATAGAGTTTTCTTAGACAGTCCCCACAAACAGGTATGGGACTGCATATTGGCTCAAAAAGTATTCCACCAGTGCCTTTATGTTCCAAAGTATGAAAGATTTCATTCATAATCATGAAAAAATTGTGCATTGAGCCAAAGTCATATGTTCCATCGGTCCCTTATCAGAATCCTACGATAGTTTGAGACCTAGAGTTAGAAGCATAAACCCAGAAGTTTAGCAGCAATAGAGTGGGGATAGTGTTATCTGAATTTTGTAGACTATGTATCCACGGGGCTAATTGTATGAAAGGTGAACCAGTAGGCTTAAAATAGTTTATGAAAGAATTTAAGTTTATTGATTTGAAATTAAGTATGTTGGTGTGAGTGTGATCTATAGGTGTATCCAAGGATATATGGGATTGTATTTTTCTAAGTTGTTAATGTGTGTGAGTTTAGATAGTACCCTTGAGTTTCTAAGTGCAAATGAGGCTAGTAGTGTAGTACATCATGTTCTTTCCAGCTAAGTTATGAGTTATAGGTTATTGGTGTTAGGTATTTTGGCGTAATGGCAATTATCATGGTTTAGGGAAAAATATAAGTTTAGAGATGTGATATTAGTAGGCTATGAAGGAAAAGAGGCAGATTATGTGCTTAGTGAGGCAAGTATGTTGTCAAGAATGGTATAAGTATGTGATGATGATTGTTGAAGCTAAAGAAAGTTAAGGATAGCATATATTAAGGGAGTGTTCAAGAATGAAGTTAGCATAGTTCATCAAAAGTTTGGGAATATCCACGTTAAGGGCTAGAATCTAAGTTTGAATCATGGATGATTGAGCTAATAGAAAGAAGAGTTGAAATTCTAGATGGTATGAATTCATGGTATGGTGATACTCCTGAAGATTCTAAGTTAGTCAGTGTTTAAGTTACTATACGATAACTATTGGGGCTATAGAAAGTTAAGAGTTGTATCTCATAAGAAAGTACAAGTAGTGGGTTTTACACTTTCAGGTGTAGTCTTTTAGGGTGAGTTTATTATTTATGTGTATTTTTATATCATGGACTCTAGAGTAAAGCAATTTCAGTCCAGTTTATAGTTTATTAAAGTAGTCCACAAAATTAGAATAATAGCCTAAATCTAAGGGGGAGATCATAGAACAAGGAACCAAGTTAGGCTCTCAGATTCTAGTAGTGATGCTAGTGTATTGTAGAACATCACTAGGGGAGGAAGATGTCCGACCCATTATTATCTCAGTGCAGAGTTTTGTACTTCAATCATCACGATATCTACTCATGCCTTACATGTCAGCTACATGATTATAGCTTATAATCATGCATTTTCCATAGAATCATATATGCTTCCAGTTCCTAGTATAAGGAGTTCCAGTTCACTCAGCAGTACGAATCATATACCATAAATTTATAAACTCCAAACTCAGGTCATGCACTCATGCTTTACAGTATGTTCAATTCTAAGTACTCATGCTACATTCTTAATGACCAACGAAATTAAGATTATGTCATGTAATGTCCCCAGTTTTCATCTCTTTAATGAATCCATGACATGGATACTCCATCCTTTAAACCTTAGTTAAGTTTTAAGGTTATGTATAGTATCTTTTTGTGCTTCAGGTCCTCATGTTCTAACCTTTCAGTGATTTCTCCTTATGAAATGATAGTGGTGATGACCAATTGTTTAGATGGGAGAGAGTTAACGTTCTGTATTAGAAAAAGACTGTTGTATGCTTTTTCTATGCAAGGCTATAAGTTTGAAGGAATATTGTAGTAGATCTTTTGATCTATGCCATGGTTAGTTGAAATTTTATGTATTTTCTTAGGGACAGTGCATGGAAGTTCTTATTGATAGAGGTATTAGAGAATGTGGAAAAAATTTCCTAGGTAGGTTATTTGCCAAGAAATTCATGTGTGGTTATGATGATAGGCTTAAATATCATGTTGGTATATACGTGGATGGGTGCAGTATGTGTTACGAAATTCCTAGTAAGAGGTGGAACTTAATTATTAAAGTGGTAAAAAGAATTATTCTTGAGATGAGAGTTATGAAAATGCATAGGTTATCGAGTTCATGGTTAAGACTAGTATTACGATGTTATGTGTTACACATTGTAATTTTGAGTAAGGCTTGAACATGGCGAGAGTATGTAGTTCAACTTAGACTTTGGCTAGAGTAGTTATATGTACCCATGTGAGAATTATAAGTTGAATTAGATGAGCATAGTATTTAAGGGGTTGAATTAGATGAGCATGGTATTTAAGAGGAAAAGTACAGATGATGGAGTATTTGAGAAGTGTGGCTAAGCTTGAAAGTTAGCAGTTGCATTGCCTAAGACTTAGTAGCTCTATCCAAGCTTATGCTTTATGGGCCTATGTTCCATGTTATAGAGTTATAGCCATATTGAGATTCCTTATTCAGATTTCTTATTCAGATCATGCCCAAGAATTTTATGCTCCCTAGTGTTACTAGAACTTCTTAGCAGAAGTGCTGAAGAAATACTCCAGTTGAGTATAAACTTTCAGTATAAGTTAGTTCGTATATCCAACAATTAAGATTAGCAACCAGACAGATAAACTCCAATAGTTTTCCAACTTTCCATCTAGTCTTACTATCTGAATTTTCATGAGTATGGCTATTCCATAAGGTAATTCATTCACGTCCATGCAAATTGTGAATTCAGTTCAGTCCATGCATCATGTCTTCGATTCAGATATTTAGTCATGATTCAATTCATAAGTATTTAATGAATG
>NW_025845331.1:0-6681 GCF_002878395.1 Capsicum annuum | reverse complement strand
TGACACATAGTAGGCTTTCTAATTCGACATATACAGAGAGTTATGGTCGATGGAAGCTGACACACTTTACAGCGTCCACTAAAACTTAGTCGATAGAAATAGTTTCAACTCGTCCATGAGTTGAAGGACCTCTATGGTCTAAATTCAAGATTGAATGGATTCACATGCTACACAAATAATTAACATGCCGTATTGGCATAGGATTTTATGCTTTGGGATTATCAACGCATCGAAATCATGGTCTATATTGTAGCCCAAAATGCGGGGCATTACATTAGCCCCCCCTTAGGATCATTCATCCCCGAATGATGATGCGGGACACAGACAAACACGATTTCAAGCATAATAAAGGACTAGGAAAGATAAGATAGGAATAGTACTTTCTGTCTCATCCTTCATCGAAGCAAACAAATTGGGATATCTAATTCTCATGTCATCTTCTGACTCCCAAGTTGCTTCTTCGACTTTCTGATTCCTGCACAGTACCTTTACAGAGGCTATCTCTTTGCTCCTCAGCTTTCGAACTTAGCGATCTAAAATTTCGACGGGCTCTTCCTCGTAAGACAAGGAGTCTGTCACTTTGATACCCTCTAATGGAAATACCATAGAATGATCTCCAATGCATTTCTTTAGCATGGATACATGGAATACCGGATAAACGGAACCCATACTTGCAGGCAACTCTAGCTCATATGCAACTGTACCAATCTTTTTCAGAATCTGATATGGCCCTACATAGCGAGGGCTGAATTTACCCATTTTTCCAAACCGCATAACTCCTTTCATAGGAGAAACCTTAAGAAACACCCAATCTCCAACTTCAAACTCTAGTTCTCTTCTCCGAACATCGGCATAGGTCTTCTGACGACTCTGAGCAGTCTTGAGTCGTTCTCTAATGATCTTCACTTTCTTCATCACTTGATGAACAAGATCAGGCCCATACAACTGAGTCTCACCCACTTCATACCATCTTATCGGAGACCTACATCTTCTCCCATACAAAGCCTCAAAAGGAGCCATCTTGATGCTGGCATGGTAATTATTATTGTAAGCAAATTCAACTAGTGGTAGGTGATCTACACAACTTCCTTTGAAATCAATGACGCATGCTCTCGACATATCTTCGAGGGTCTGAATGGTACGCTCAGCTTGCCCATCTATTTGAGGGTGGAAAGTTGTGCTCAAATTCACTTGTGTACCTAGACCCTTCTGAAAAAATCTCCAGAACTGAGATGAAAACTATGTACCTCTATCGGATATAATGGACACTAGTGCCCCATGCAATCGAAATGTCTCCTCAATGTAAATCTTAGCATAAACCTTTCCCGAATAATTAGTCCTCACAGGCTAAAAGTGGGCTGACTTTGTCAACCGATCTACAATCACCCATATAGAATCATACTGGTTTCGGGATCTCGTAAGTCCTGTAATGAATTCCATGTTTATCATCTCCCATTTCCATAAAGGCAGGGCTATCTCTTAGGTAGCACCACCTGGCTTCATGTGTTCTACCTTCACTTGTTGACAGTTCAAACACTTGGACACAAAATCAGCTACATCACGTTTCATGTTATTCCACCAATACAAGGTTTTCAGATCCTGGTACATCTTAGTAGAGCCTGGGTGAATGACATACCTCAAAGTGTGTTCCTCATTAAGGATTCTTTCTCGTAGCCCATCAACATTTGGAATGCACAACCTACCCTGAAATCTTAGAATACCATCACCACCAATTTCAAACGACATAACCTTTTATTGACCCACATCTTTCTTGATTTACATCAAGATGGGATTTTCAACCTGCTTCTCCTTAACTTCAGCACAAAGGGATGACTTAGCTAACTCGTGAACAATCACCCCTCCATCTTTGGAATCTAAGAGTCGCACTCCCAGATTTGCAAGGCGGTGAATATCCTTCACCATCTCTTTCTTTCCTTCTTCTACATGAGAAAGGTTGCCCATAGACAACCTGCTGAGGGCATCGACTACAACATTTGCCTTGCCCGAATGGTAATACAGACTCATACCATAGTCTTTCAAAAGCTCCATCCAACGCCTCTGCCTGAGGTTCAAATCTTTCTGTGAGAAAACATACTGCAAACTCTTATGGTCAGTACAAATATCAACATGCACTCCATAGAGATAGTGTCTCCAGATTCTAAACGCAAACTCCACGGCTGCTAACTCCAAGTCATGAGTGGGGTAATTGCGCTCATGTGCCTTTAATTGCCTGGATACATAAGCTATTACCTTACCACACTGCATCAATACACAACCAAGTCCCACACGGGATGCATCACAGTATGCGACAAAGCCATCTACGCCCTCGAGAAGGGTCAAAACAGGAGCAGTAGTCAGCTTGTCCTTCAACTTCTCAAAACTATTTTCACACAAGTCAGACCACACAAACTTCATATTTTTCTGAGTCAGTTTAGTAAGCGGAGCATCTATGGAAGAAAAACTCTCTACGAACCTTCTGTAATACCCCGCCAAACCCAAGAAACTCTGAATATCGGGTAGAGTCATGGGTCTGGGCCTTTTTCTCACTGCTTCAACTTTCTGGGGATCCAATCTTATCCCGTCACTGGACATAATATGCCCCAGGAAGGCAATAGCATCTAACCAGAATTCACACTTAGAAAATTTAATATACAGCTGATGGTCCTTAAGGGTCTGAAGAACAATTCGGAAGTGATTGGCATGATCCTCTTTACTCTTAGAATAGATCAGAATATCATCAATAAATACATTAACGAACAAGTCAAGAAATTGACGAAACACTCTATTCATAAGATCCACGAAGGCTATAGGGGCGTTAGTCAACCCGAAGGATATGACTAGAAATTCGTAGTGACCATATCGAGTTTGGAAGGTTGTCTTGGGTATGTCTGACTCCCTAACTTTCAACTGATGATAACCCGAACAAAGGTCTATTTTTGAAAAACACTTGGCACCCTGAATCTGGTCAAAAAGGTCGTCAATCCTAGGAAGAGGATATTTATTTTTAATCGTAACCTTATTTAACTGATGGTAGTCTATGCACATTCAAAGGGACCCATCCTTCTTTCACACGAAGATCATGGGTGCACCCCATGGGGAAACACTAGGACGAATAAAACCTTTGTCTAAGAGGTCTGCAAGCTGTTCCTTTAACTCCTTTAGTTCCGCGGGAGTGTCTGGTAACACATCAATGCCAAAATCTATCTCCCTATCAGGGGGTATTCCTGGGAGATCTTCGGGAAAGACTTCTGGGAGTTCATTCACTACAAGGACTGACTGCAGAGGAAGGTTTTCAACTTTTGAATCTTTTACTCAGACTAGATGATACATACAACCTTTGGAGATAAGCTTTCGGGCTCTAAGATAAGAGATAAAGTGACCTCTAGGTTCCATAGAACTCCCTGCCCATATAATTGGTGTCTCAATAGGGAAAGAAAAAGTGATCTTTTGGGTTCTACAATCAAGGGTGGCATAACACGAATGAAGCCAGCCCTTCCCAAGGATGGCATCAAAATCTATCATATCCAGTTCTATAAGGTCTGCCACAGTTTCCCTACTATGAATAGACACAACACAATTTCTATACACCCTTCTAGCAATAACATAATCACCTACAGGAGTAGAAACAGAGAAGGGTTCTACAATAACTTCGGGCTCAAACCCAAAACCAACAACCACATAAGGGGTCACATAAGATAAAGTAGACCCAGGATCAAGCAATACATAAACATCACGAGAAAAGATTCGTAACATACCGGTGACAACATCTGGTGAAGCTTTTGCCTCCTGGTAGTTAGTCAAAAAATATAACCTGTTGCGACCGCTCCCGGCAGTTGAAGGGGCACCCTTAGAAAAAGGAGCTGTGGAGGCGGCTTGGGACTTAGCCCCCTCCCCCTCCATATTTCATCCAACAGAAGGACAATCTCTCTGAAGGTGACCCACTTTTCCACAAGTATAGCAGTTTCTCCCCTCAAACCAGCACTTCCCTTGATGATTCCTTCCGTAAACCTTGCACCACGGATAAGTATGACGCTGCTGGGACACACTTCCCTGAGACTATGTGCCTAGAGCTTTGGATCCATGAGGAGTCTGAAAACTCTGAGTTAGTCTGTCTGTCGGTGGTCTAGGTGCTGGGGCGCTGGCTGCTGACTGTGCATTATTCCAAAACTTCTTCTTCTTTGACCACTTATTACCCCAGCTGACTCTGGTGTTGGTCCGCAGATCTAGCTCTCTTAGCCTGTCTTTCTTTCTCTTTAGATTCAGCAATCTTTTTCTTCTTCTCTTCCACCTGCTACATATGAACGATCAGTCGATCAAAGTCTAACTCATTATTCATCAAAGCCCCCTGGCACTCAAGTACCAGGTTATCAGCAAGGCCAGATGCAAATTTTCTCATTCAGGCTCTCATATTACTAGTCAACTCTGGTGCATAGCGGGCTAGTTTATTAAACTTCAAAGTGTACTCCTAGACACTCATACTGCCCTACTTCAGATTTATAAACTCTTTCGCTTTGGTCTCTCTCAACTCCAGAGGAAAGAATCAATCAAGGAAAGCTTCCACAAATTCGCCCCAAACTGTGGGCTCAACACTTTCACCTTTTGCATCTTCCCATTCGGCATACCACTGATTCGCAACGTCCTTGAGCTGATAGGTTGCTAGCTCCACCCCTTCAAACTCAACCTCATCTACATGCATCACCTTAAAGATTCTTTCCATCTCATCCACGAACACCTGTGGATCTTCCTCCACCTTGGTTCCAGTGAACTTAGGTGGGTTCATCTTCATGAAATGCCCGACTCTAGTAGCCTCAGACGTAATAGATGCAGACCCAACATCTTCCGACCGTTGATCCTGGTTAGCTACCAATTGAGTCAACATATGAATGGACCGTCTGAATTCTGCATTTGAAATATCTCCCTGAGCAATTGGGGGACAGTTGGCATTAGTCTGCGGAGCTTGAGGTGGATTGGTCGGGACTGGAGGGATTCCCGGAGTAGGGATAAATTCTGGAGTGTAAGCCCTATTATGGGTCCGCATCCTATGGGTGGGACGGACCTCATCTGCCTGAGCATTCTGATTGATGATACGACGTGGAGGCATAACCGTGTTTCTAAAACACAAGTGATCATTGATTAGGGGACAGTTCAGACTCTGAAGCATGAACTAAATCACAAAGAAGGGAAACATTTCCTAAACGCCTAGTAGCCTCCTGTTTATAAGTGTGGTGCGCTACACACCCATAAACAAGACTCTACCCGACGCGATTTTGTAGACACCCTAGGACCATGAATCGTGCTTTGATACCAAGTTTGTCACGACCCAAACCAGGGTCTGGCCGTGATGAGCATTTCGAACCATAAAGGCCCGAAACACCCCTATCTGTCTGGTCATCATGCACCTAATTCATATGATCAAAGTAATGCGGAAGAAGCACAATAATTTGGAAACATGGTCATAAATATGAAAAGAAACAATAACGGGAAAATAAGGTTTCCCCCAACATCAATCAACCTCTAAACAACTATCTGCGAAAATCTCTAACAAATGACTGAGTCAAGTAACTGTATATGAACTGGGACAAGGCCCCAGTAGACCTCAAAACTAAATATAAGATAAAAAGACTACAGGACATAAGACCTTCCGAAACATACAAGGCTCACCACTTGTCTCTACAACTCTGTCTGAATGATCTACTGATTCTCTTGACCCCTAGACTGGGCCTTTGAACCTAAGAGGTTGGGGGAGGGGAGGGGGTCAGCACAAAAGTACTGGTACGCAGAGATATCAAAACAAAACATAATATTTTTTTTTCAAAATATAGTTGAGATCCATTATAAAGCAATTTCGTATCAAATCATTTGAAAACACATAGGCGTAATGCAATAGTTTCTCAACAACAATGTAATGCAACTGAGCTAGGTGGAATACCCTACATAATTTACACCAACTGTCTAACCTCGGTTGCCACCGAGATTAGAGTATAAGTGAGGGAGAGACACACAAGAACACTTAGCATGGTTTCTCGACCCAATGGTAGTGCCCAAGATCACTTAGCCCGGGCTCCTACCTATAGTCCCAATTTGGGAATGACATAAATTCAAGTACACAAGATCACTTATCTTGGTACCAGATCACTTAGAAGGATTTTCTCTTCGCGAATCTTTGGACCTCCTCCAGGAGTACATGATGGGGTTGTCCTTCTACTATCTGGAAAACGAGAAGGTGTATGAACTAAACTGTCCACCCTCACATCCATGTGAAACTATGGCGTAATAATTGAGTTTACCGAACCATGTTCTCGACATAAGTTGCCTAGGATACACTTCAAAAAGAAAAAAAATTTATGATGGCGGCGTGAAGTCTAGCCTGTGCAAAAAATTTATGATGGCGGCGTGAAGTCTAGCTTGTGCTTACTTTGGCTATTCCACCGAGTACCTTCTACCTCTCACCAGCACAGGTATGGGGTAACTCTACCTAGCAAGGCTTTGGTAAACGGAATGAACCGCCTAGTGTTTTTTTTTTTTGCCACCGCTCGGATTTTAACCTCATCATATTTCTCCTCCCACTTCATTGACTACTAAGCTACACCCATGGGTGTCCTCGGATGCCCTTCAAATTATGACTTAAAATAACCTAGAATTTCCCTCATTCCATATTCCTACGATGAAAATCTAGCTTTA
>NW_025845330.1:1364-3170 GCF_002878395.1 Capsicum annuum | reverse complement strand
TTTGTTGTTGTTTATTTTGATGATGTATTAGTGTATAGTAAGTCCTTAGATGAGCATGTAAAGCATTTACAATGTGTGTTTGATTTCCTCCAAAAGGAGAAGTTATATGCTAATCTAGAAAAGTGTTCTTTTGGTGTCCATGAGGTTGTATTTCTTGGGTTTGTGGTGAGCTCAAGAGGGGTCGAAGTGGATGAATCTAAGATTGACGCCATTAAAATTTGGCCAACTCCCAAAACCGTAGGTGAAGTGAGAAGCTTCTATGGGTTGGCTAGTTTTTATAGACATTGTGTCAAAGGATTTAGCACCATTGCCACCCCCTTGACCGAAGTAATTAAAAAAGATCTGCCTTTCAAGTGGGGAGATGAACAAGCTAAGGCCTTCGAGGACTTAAAAGCTATGGTCATCTCGGCCCCTTTGCTACAATTGCTAAATTTTGAAAATACTTTTGAGGTCGAATGTGATGCAAGCAAAGTCGGTATAGGAGCGGTTTTAATACAAGAATTGAAGCCTATTACCTACTTTAGTGAAAAGCTCAAAGGAGAAACTCTAAACTACTCTACGTATGATTTAGAGTTGTATGCCTTGATTAGAGCCTTGGCCACTTGGCAACATTATTTGTGGCCTAAAGAATTCGTGATCCAAATGGATCATGATTCCTTGAAGCATCTATGGGCACAAGACAAGCTTAACTAGTGGCATGCCAAATGGATTGAATTTCTTGAAACTTTCCCTTATGTTATTCAATACAAGAAGGGTAAAGACAATGTGGTTGCCGATGCTTTGTCCCGAAAACATGTGCTTGTGTCTACTTTTTTGTCTAAGTTGATGGGGTTTGAAAGCCTCAAGTCTTTATATCTCAAGGACCCTCACTTCGCTCCTATCTATAGGGAAAGTGAAGAGTTGAAAAGGGATAGGTGGGTTACGGATAGGGGTTCCCATCCCTATACAAAATTTGATGGATACTTGTTTAAAGGTAGATGATTGTATGTTCCCTCAAGTTCGTGGAGAGAATTATTTGTGAGGGGAGCACACAATGGTGGTCTAATGGGCCATTTTGGGGTCGAGAAGACCCTCATAATTTTGGAAGAACAATTTTATTGGCGTAGAATGCGCAAGGATGTGGCCCGAATTTGCGGCCAATGTGTTGAGTGCAAAGGAGCCAAGTCACGGGTCGACCCCATGGGTTTTACACCCTATTGTCCACCCCTTTGCATCCTTGGATTGATATATCAATGGACTTCGTGTTGGGATTGCCGAAGACTAGAAGGGGACGGGATAGTATTTTTTTCGTGGTAGATCGATTTTCCAAGATGGTTCACTTTATTTCTTGTTCTAAATGTGATGATGCGCCTAGCGTAGCCTCTTGGTTTTTTGATAATGTTGTAAAACTTCATGGTGTTCTGAGGACCATAGTGAGTGATAGGGATTCTAAATTCCTAAGCCACTTTTGGAAGTCCATGTGGGGTAGGCTCGGTACTAAGTTGTTGTTTTTTACTTCATGCCACCCACAAACCGATGGCTAAACGGAAGTAGTAAATAGGACATTAGGGTTTATGCTACGGTCCATGGTTAAAGGAAAAATGACTTCTTGGGAGGAGCACTTACCGTTGATTGAGTTTGCTTATAATTGTGTTATACACTCGAGCACGGGGATGACACCCTTTGAGTGTGTATACGGCATCAACCCCCTCACCCCTTTGGACTTAACCCTTTTGCCAAGTGATCTTGTGATAAGCTTAGATAGAATCAAATGGGCCGGGGCCATGAAAAAGCTACATGAGAAGGTGAGGTTGCGATTGGAGAAGA
>NW_025845330.1:0-1264 GCF_002878395.1 Capsicum annuum | reverse complement strand
CAAAGGAATGCTAAGTTGATGCCACGGGGTGATGGCCCGTTCCAAGTATTAGAAAGGATCAACGACAATTCCTACAAGATTGATCTACCCCCAAAATATCAAGTGCACAACAATTTCAACGTGTGTGATCTCTCTCAGGTGGAAACGGTGGAGGATGGCAATGATCCAAATTTGAGGACAAATTCCCTTCAAGATGAAGAGGATGATACGGGAATTCCTAGCTCGAGACCTTTCACACGAAGCCAAGCACGTGAGTTGCAACGACTCCAAGCCTTGTTCACATTCTTGGCCATGTGTGAGGCCCTTGTGAGCCCATCTAAGGGCCTATATTTAATAAAATGTAAAGAGGCCCAATAAGACACCCCAAACCCACCCACTTAAATGCCAAGGTTAATTTGGTCTTTGTCCCTCCTTTCTAAGTGACTATATAAGCCATGTAATAGGGTTAGTCTTGCTTTAGTTCATTCCTACTATTCAAGAAACAAATACTTATAAATTTTTAACTTCTCTTTCTCATCATTTGGAGAGGCCAAAACCAAATTCTCACTAGTAGAGTGATACTAGTGTTGTATCTTGGCTAGAAACTAGGTTCTTGAGGTTCTTTGAGTTCCTCTTAGTCCAAGTAAGAACTCGGTATTGATATTTATTAGTCTTAGGATCCTTTCTCTTGTTAGGGTTCTTAGATTAATGAATATTGTGTGTCAAGTTTCTATCTCTTTCTTTATAAATCTTGCTAACATTATGTTGTTGAATATAAAAGTCTAGTGAAGCCATGTGGGGCTCTTTCGATTCACTAGAAATATTGTCTTTGTTGTTCTTCTTGTTAAACTCACTTTTCTAGTTCAAACAAGTGTTGCAAGCCTAGTGAAGCTGTGTGTGACCATTTTCGATTCACTAGTACTTTGTTGTTCATCTTGTTGTTCTTGTGTTGGTTGGAATCTCTTGATACACACTTAGCATTGTATCAATATGTGAAGTATGCCTTTATGAGTGTTTGCATTGAAGTTCATATGTGTTTATAAAGATAGGCTTGAATGACATGTTGAGATTGTTGTAAAGGAACGCTATATGCACTAGCGACTTCATAGTAAGAGTTCAGAGTAGTCATTAAAGTGGTAAGGCATGTTATACTTAGGATGTGATCTTTAAAGGAGATATATAAGATTGCATTATATGGTTTAGAATAATAGCGTGGTCTGGCATGTCATATTTTTGTTACTTAGAGTTAGGCTTGATCACGACGAAGGGATTAAATTATTTTCGA
>NW_025845329.1:480-1175 GCF_002878395.1 Capsicum annuum | reverse complement strand
CAGCGAGGCTAGTTAACAAACTCCATTTTCTGTGTGCCATCCTTTGATCTTCTTCTTTCAAAATTCTTTAATCTCAATATTGCCGTATCATTTGCCCTTGAAACAAGTCCATTTGAACACGCTGAAGATGACACAAATATAAATTTTGCTATCAAAGAATATCCATGAACCCATGAATAAATATCACAAGATAAACTTAACTATAGATACAAAATAAGAAAATGAAAATATGAACTTCATTGAACTTGAGTGCATGATTAGCAAATGATTATAAATATGAAATATTCAATAAAATTCAATCACTTCTAAATCATACAAAGTAAGATGTCCAATGTTCAAAACCACATATATTGAAAACTTACTAACTTTAATGTGAAATATTCTGTAAAATTCAATCAATTCTAAATCATACAAAGTACAGTGTTCAATGCTCAAAACCACATATATTGAAAACTTACTAACTTTAATTTTTTTCTTTTGCGTTCAACCATGACTACAAAGTTCAATGTTGTCTTCTAAGTAAATCATTGCCTATATATAGATTGTTCAAGTCATAAGAATTTGATAGAAGAAAGTTGAAGGGACATGTTACTTAAATAGAGAATGTAAATGGATGGAGGTTTTTTGTAACTCATGAGATATAATTGAATATGATAAATATAATAATTTTTTATTTATTAAACAAATTGATCAAT
>NW_025845329.1:0-380 GCF_002878395.1 Capsicum annuum | reverse complement strand
ATATATTGAAAACTTACTAACTTTAATTTTTTTCTTTTGCGTTCAACCATGACTACAAAGTTCAATGTTGTCTTCTAAGTAAATCATTGCCTATATATAGATTGTTCAAGTCATAAGAATTTGATAGAAGAAAGTTTAAGGGACATGTCACTTAAATAGAGAATGTAAATGGATGGAGGTTTTTTGTAACTCATGAGATATAATTGAATATGATAAATATAATAATTTTTTATTTATTAAACAAATTGATCAATACAAAAAATGATGGGAAAAAATCAAAAAAAGGAGTACACATGAAATGCTGCGTAATTGGTACATGTATTATTAATATGCGTAAATTAATACAAGTAAACAAAAATTGTATTAATAATATAAGTTGA
>NW_025845328.1:837-2051 GCF_002878395.1 Capsicum annuum | reverse complement strand
ATTAATCTTTGAGATTGTTATTTCGGTCGCCACTGCATTTTTGATACATTGAAACAATAATACAATAATAAGAGACATATAAATAGACCATCAATGCAATAACAATGAAGTAAGAACTCATTGGCATATCAATGAAGTGTTTTGGAGTCATCAATGCTATAACAATGAAGTAGGAACTTATTGGTATATCAATGAAACGTTTTGGAGTCATTAATAGCACATGGATAATGTTTGAGTAACCGAATACCTTCTAACATTCATTAGTTCAATAAACATGTAAGATTTGGAAACCAAGTAACTATTGGAATGTCTTGACATCTTGTAGGGTGGAAACCTGTTCATTGGTAACGTAGGACATCATACAAAACCATTATGGATCACCTGTTACTGAATAACTTTAGAAACTTTCTTGATAGAAAAATTGTTCACTTTCATGCCAAAGATATGGTATAGAGTATGCCTTACATACCTGACTGTCAACCTTCAATACTAGTCCCAAATGGACTTCCCGTCTTTTTAAATTACTTATCTACAATGAACATATATAGCAATCTAGAATTAGCGACAAAACGTCACAATTCAATTATTTGAATTCACCAAACTAGTGGTTAAGTAGTAATCCTTAATTACAGCATAAATGGTGTCACTTTAACCATTTTATACTCCAATTATGTTCACATTCCATGCATATTCATACAACATCCTCCAATATCAAGTTTGGATTCATTTATCCTTCCAACCAATCCATTAAACCAAATTGAGCCATAGACATAAATAATCATCAATTCAATAGTATATCACCATATCCACCTTCCATAACTCAATTGCCATATCCACCTTCCACAATTCAATACAACCAAACCATGCAAAATAGTCCATCACTCTATTTTCATCACCTTTCAATAACAACCATACATATAATCCTCTATCACACATATATATATGGAAAAGAACAAAGGCAAACAATATTCATACCTTAGAATTTACCTCTTGATTATGCAATCCTCTTTGCACAAATAATAGGTGCCGTTCAAAGCTCTCGAGATGACAAACACAGTTATCGAATTACTTTGGAATTTCTACGGTTGAATCAAAAGTAATTTAAAGGTCAAATTTGGCTAGGGTTTGTTCTTTCTCAATGATTGATGATGAAAATGAGTTTTTGAACTTATATACATGTATATATACCCATATTCCCGTCCATAATATAATAG
>NW_025845328.1:0-737 GCF_002878395.1 Capsicum annuum | reverse complement strand
TATCGAATTACTTTGGAATTTCTACGGTTGAATCAAAAGTAATTTAAAGGTCAAATTTGTCTAGGGTTTGTTCTTTCTCAATGATTGATGATGAAAATGAGTTTTTGAACTTATATACATGTATATATACCCATATTCCCGTCCATAATATAATAGGAAATGACCAAAATGCCTTTAAAATTTAAATAATGTCAAATCTGTCCTTTGGTGGACTGTTTTGATAAGCTAAAGTAGATCGACCATAACTCATTTCTCCGATATCGTATTTGGATGAAATTTGTATCTTTGGAAGGATAATTCATAGGGATTTCATTTCATATAAATTAGGCCACCCAATTTGTCTCATAGGAGGAGTTATAGTCGTTTGAAGTTGACCCTAAAAATCTGTTTTGATACGCTGAAGTAAAACGAGTATAACTCCTTACTCAGACGTTGGATTTGGATGAAACCAATTTCATTGGAAAGAAGACTCAAATATCTTTCTTTTCATAGGTCGCATCAGTCTCAGTACATTATATTAAGGGAGTTATGATCATCCGAATTTGACCCCAAAATTCGGCTGGCCTCAGTAGTTTGTGTGCAGGAAATTTTCCTGCACATTTACTATTCCCAAATATCCCGGCCACCATTTTATAGTTTCGAACGTGCTCGATTATATCCAAAACCTATCCATTTTTGGAAATATTTATATCGTTGGAAATCTTATTCAATAACCTTCGCATGGAACCATCGACGGG
>NW_025845327.1:0-1723 GCF_002878395.1 Capsicum annuum | reverse complement strand
ACCAAATCCGCACATTTCCTACCAGTTAGGACCACTTACACAGTTGAAGAGTATGTGAAGCTGTACATTAAAGAGATAGTCCGATTACATGGAGTGCCAATTTCTATTATATCAGATCGGGGAACCCAATTTACCGCAAACTTTTGAAAGTCTTTTCAGAGGTGTTTGGGAACACAAGTGAAGTTGAGTACAGATTTTCACCCTCAAACAGATGGACAAGCATAACGTACCATCCAAACACTTAAAGAAATTCTACGAGCTTGTGTAATATATTTTAAGGGCAACTGGCACGATCATTTACCTCTTATTGAGTTTGCCTACAATAATAACTATCATTCAAGTATTAAAATGGCACCATATGAAGCTTTATAAGGAAGGAAGTGTAGATCACCAATAGGATGGTTCGAAGTGGGTGAAACTCTTTTGTTCGGACCGGATCTTGTTTATCAAGCCATAGAGAAGGTTAAAGTAATTCAGCAATGACTGAAAATAGCCTAAAGTCGACACAAGTCATATGCGGATAGTAGAAGGAGTGGGCTAGAGTTTTCTATAGGTGATTGGGTATTTTTAAAGGTATCATCAATGAAAGGGGTAATGAGATTTGGCAAGAAAGGGAAGCTGAGTCCACGTTATATAGGCCCGTATAAGATCACTCGAAGGTTTGGACAAGTTGCATATGAATTAGAGCTACCCCAAGAGCTCTCATCAGTACATCCGGTATTTCATATGTCAATGCTTCGAAAGTGCATCGGAGATCCATCACATATCACTTCTACTGAGGATGTGAAAGTTGCAGAAGATCTTACCTATGAGGAAGTGCCTATTGCTATTATAGATCGCTAAGTGAAGAAGATGAGAAATAAAGAGATAGCGTCTGTGAAAGTACGTTGGAGAAATCATCAAAGGGAAGAGATTACATGGGAAGCTGAGGAAGCAATGAAATCTAAGTACCCTCATTTGTTCAAAGATGAAGAGGAAGTTCAAGAAATGGAGTTAGAACATTAACAAGTAAGTTTTTTTTATATATGCATAGTATTTATGTGATGATGTGAATAATAATGATGGACTTGAACTTATTTCGATTGAATAACTACGCTAACATTCGAGGACGAATCTCCTAAAGGGGGGAAGGATGTAATACCCCGTATTCAAGTACGTGTATTGGTCTTATTTATATGGAATTAATTTTTTTATTTATTTATACCGAAGTTTGCCCGTCGATGGTTCCATGCGAAGGTTATTGAATAAGCTTTCCAACGATATAAATATTTTCAAAAACGGATAGGTTTCAGATATAATCGAGCACGTTCGAAACTATAAAACGGTGGCCGGAATATTTAGGAATAGTAAATGTGCAGGAAAATTTCCTGCACACAAACTACTGAGGCCAGCTGAATTTTTGGGTCAACTTCAAACGACTATAACTCCCTTAATATAATGTACTATAAAAGCTTCGGCCTATGAAAAGAAATATCTTTGAGTCTTCTTTCCAATGTAATTGGTTTCATCCAAATCCAACATCTGAGTAAGGAGTTATACTCGTTTTACTTCAGCCTATCAAAATAGATTTTTAGGGTCAACTTCAAACGGCCATAACTCCTTGTAAAGGATGAACTGGGTGGCCTACTTTATATGAAATGAAATCCCTTTGAAATATTCTTCCAACGATACCAATTTCACCCAAATCCGATATCGGAGCAAAGAGTTATGGTCGATCTACTTT
>NW_025845326.1:0-1318 GCF_002878395.1 Capsicum annuum | reverse complement strand
CCAAATCCGCATATTTCCTACCAGTTAGGACCACTTACACAGTTGAAGAGTATGCGAAGCTGTATATTAAAGAGATAGTTCGATTACATGGAGTGCCAATTTCTATTATATCAGATCGGGGAACCCAATTTACCGCAAACTTTTGGAAGTCTTTTCAGAGGTGTTTAGGAACATAAGTGAAAATAAGTACAGTTTTTCACCCTCAAAAAGATGGACAAGCAGAACATACCATCCAAACAATTGAAGATATGCTACGAGCTTGTGTAAGAGATTTTAAGAGCAACTAGGATGATCATTTACCTCTTATTGAGTTTACCTAAAATAATAGCTATCATTCAAGTATCAAAATGGCACCATATGAAGCTTTATATGGAAGGAAGTGTAGATCACTAATAGGATGGTTTGAAGTAGGTGAAACTCTTTTGTTCGGACCAGATCTTGTTTATCAAGCCATAAAGAAGGTTAAATTAATTTAGCAAAGACTGAAAACAGCCTAAAGTCGACACAAGTCATAAACGGATAGTATAAGGAGAGGGCTAGAGCTTTCTATAGGTGATTGGGTATTTTTAAAGGTATCACCAATGAAAGGGGTAATGAGATTTGGCAAGAAAGGGAAGTTGAGTCCACGTTATATAGGCCCGTATAAGATCACTCGAAGGTTTGGACAAGTTGCATATGAATTAGAGCTACCCCAAGAGCTCTCATCAGTATATTCAGTATTTCATGTGTCAATGCTTCGAAAGTGCATCGGAGATCCATCACATATCACTTCTACTGAGGATGTGCAAGTTGCAGAAGATCTTACCTATGAGGAAGTGCCTATTGCTATTCTAGATCGCCTAGTTAAGAAGATGAGAAATAAAGAGATAGCATCTGTGAAAGTACGTTGGAGAAAGAAGAGATTACATGGGAAGTTGAGGAAGCAATTAAATCTAAGTACCCTCATTTGTTCAAAGATGAAGAGGAAGTTCAATAAACGGAGTTAGAACATTAACAAGTAAGTTTTTTTTATATATGCATAGTATTTATGTGATGATGTGAATATTAAAGATGGACTTAAACTTGTTTCGGTTGAATAACTATGCTAACATTCGAGGACAAATGTCCTAAAGCGGGGAAGGATGTAACACCCCATATTCAAGTACGTGTATTGACATATTTAAGTACGTGTATTGGTCTTATTTATATGGAATTAATTTTTTTATTCTATTTATACAAAAATTTTCTCGTCGATGATTCCATGCGAAGGTTATTGAATAAGGTTTACAATGATATAAAGATTTCCAAAAACGGATAGGTTTTGGATATAATCGAGCAC
>NW_025845325.1:631-1618 GCF_002878395.1 Capsicum annuum | reverse complement strand
ACCTCTTGATTATGCAATCCTGTTTGCACAAATAATACGTGCCGTTCGAAGCTCTCGAGATGACAAACGCAGTTATCGGATTACTTTAGAATTTCTACGGTTGAATCAAAAGTAATTTAAAGGTCAAATTTGGCTAGGGTTTGTTCTTCCTCAATGATTGATGATGAAAATGAGTTTTTGAGCTCATATACATGTATATATACACATATTCCCATCCATAATATAATAGGAAATGACCAAAATGCCTTTAAAATTTAAATAATGTCAAATCTGTCCTTTGGTGGACTATTTTAATAAGCTAAAGTAGATCGACCATAACTCTTTTCTCTGATATCAGATTTGGGTGAAATTGGTATCGTTGGAAGGATAATTCAAAGGGCTTTCATTTGATATAAAGTAGGCCACCCAGTTCGTCCTGTACAAGGAGTTATGGTCGTTTGAAGTTGACCCTAAAAATCTATTTTGATAGGCTAAAGTAAAATGAGTATAAATCCTTACTCAGACGTTGTATTTGGATGAAACTAATTGCATTGGAAAGAAGACTCAAAGATCTTTCTTTTCATAGGTCACAGCTCTCCCAGTTCATTATATTAAGGGAGTTATGATTATTTGAAGTTGACCCAAAAATTCGGCTGGCCTCAGTAGTTTGTGTGCAGGAAATTTTCCTGCACATTTACTATTCCCAAATATCCCGGCCACCGTTTTATAGTTTCGAACATGCTCGATTATATCTGAAACATATCCGTTTTTGGAAATCTTTATATCATTGTAAAGCTTATTCAATAACCTTCGCATGAAACCATCGACGGACAAATTCCGGTATAAATAAAATAAAAAAAATTAATTCCATATAAATAAGACTAATACACGTACTTGAATATGGGGTGTTACATCCTTCCCCCATTTAGGACATTCGTCCTCGAATGTTAGCGTAGTTATTCAACCGAAACAAGTTCAAGTCCATCATTAATATTCACATCATCACAT
>NW_025845325.1:0-531 GCF_002878395.1 Capsicum annuum | reverse complement strand
GTGTTACATCCTTCCCCCCTTTAGGACATTCGTCCTCAAATGTTAACGTAGTTATTCAACCGAAACAAGTTCAAGTCCATCATTAATATTCACATCATCACATAAATACTATGCATATATAAAAAAAACTTACTTGTTAATGTTCTAACTCCGTTTCTTGAACTTCCTCTTCATCTTTGAACAAATAAGGGTACTTAGATTTCATTGGTTCCTCATCTTCCTATGTAATCTCTTCCCTTTGACGATTTCTCCAACGTACTTTCACAGATGCTATCTCTTTATTTCTCATCTTCTTAACTTGGCGATCTAGAATAGCAATAGGCACTTTCTCAACTTGCACATCCTTAGTAGAAGTGATATGTGATGGATCTCCGATGCACTTTCGAAGCATTGACACATGATCTACTTATGACTCCAGATGTACTAATGAGAGCTCTTGGGGTAGCTCTAATTCATATGCAACTTGTCCAAACCTTTGAGTGATCTTATACGGGCCTATATAACGTGGACTCAACTTTCCTTTCTTGCCAA